>NW_026067988.1:1165574-1202700 GCF_014885135.2 Alexandromys fortis | reverse complement strand
TACATAAGTGGTTAGATTTCAGCTTTGTTTATACCTCAACTACTATGATAACTCTACATGGGTAATTCAAGCAAATAGTGATGGGCATTTTTGAGAACCCAACTAACTTTTATGAGTATAAAATCTCAGCTGGCCAATATCAATTCATTGAAGGCACTTAAAATCATCTGAATATCTTAATCCTTAACTGGAATGTTTTCTTTGATATTTCTTTCCAGTAGCTTCCTGTGTTATCTAAAACAATAAAAATAAAACATCTCTTTAAACATTCATTTTCAACTGTGATGTTCCTACACATTTTAATTAGCTTCTGTGCCTAGTTTTTCTGCATGTCTATTCTTGCTGATTAATCTCCTTTATTAATGTATTATGTAGCCCCCCATGTAAAAAAAAATTCCTAAATCCCTATGCCTCATTAGTTGTTCTTACCTTGGCAATATATAAGATTCACCTGGAGAACTTTTAAAAACCACTAATAACAGAGATCTGCTTCATACCAATAAATTAAAAACTTGTGTAATTATTGATAAATGCTTTGCTGATTTTTCATTGAGTTCAAAGTTCCTGAGTTAGATGAACTTTTATGACACTGTGCTGAACTATGTCTTTCATCCATTTTGTTCTGTTTGTCTGTCCACTTTGTGTGGAGGAAGTCAGTTACTATGTGCATATATATGTGCACACTATCTCAAGACTTGGAGGTCATAAAGGTATGACATGTAATAACTGATAAACTAATTCTGGCACTTAAACAGTATAAAGTGGTCATTAACCGTTGTGACTTGTAAAGATACCTAACAAAGAATGCATATGTTGCTGTGGAAAAAGATGAGAAATTTTCTACTTTGGATTTCTATTGATACGTTAAAACCCAAACAATATGAATGGAAATGGATTTATTTGACTTATAGGTTACACAGTCCATCACTGAGGGAAGCCAGAACAGAAGCTCAGGTCAGGAACTTAATGGCAGTAACTGATATAGAAACCACAGAGGAATGCTGCTTATCTCGTGCTCCTAAAAGCTTTCTCAGCCTGTTTTATATCATCTATTATGGTCTTACCATGGTTGACTCTGCCTACTGTTGGCTGAGCCTTCCCACATCAATCCTTAGTCAAGAAAATGTCCAACAGACTTGTTTGTTCAAAGGCCAGTCTGGTGGAGGAAATTCCTCAATTGAAGGGTCCCACTTCCCACATTAGTGTGGGAAGTCTTTCTGCCTATGTGTTGCTTTTATTGGTTATTGAAAGAAGCTGTTCCAGCCAGTGACTTAGTAGAATAGAGATAGGCTGAGAAAACTCAACTAAATGCTGGGACAAATAAGGCAGAGCCAGTGAGAGGCCGTGGAGTCGCCAGAAGAGAAAGATGCGAGCTGCCAGTAATAACTTTGACAGTAGGCCACGAACCACGTAGTAAAATATAAAATAATAGAAATGGGTGAATTTAATATGAAAGAGCTTGGTAGGAATATGTTAGAGTCATTGGACAAGAAATGTTTTAAATAATATAGTTTCTGAGTGATTGTTTCAGGTCTGAGCGGTTGGGAACACACAAGCCAAGAGACCTTCTACAACACCACATGACTCTATATCAAGTTGATGAGTACTAAGCAGTACAGGATCATTTGGGTTTGGCTCCAAGGGCAGAGTCCTGAGAGATGAGCTGTTGAGAAGGCCTTGGTTGGTTTGCATTCAAACCAACCTACAGTAAACTCTTTAAGGAGATGCATTTTGTCAATTCATGAGAAGTTGTAGAAGTTCAAATAGAAAAATTGTGAAAATTAATTCAAAGATGGACAGAAGTGTACTGAACTCAACAGTAGAATCAATAGTGACAAGTTACAGAACTGAATTCAGTATAAGAATGATTGCCTAGGATAGGCTGTTTACAAAGAACTGAATGAGCCATTGGGAATGCACTTTCAGACCTTACTTTATACCCTAAAGAAATATAAACCACACAAAAATGGAGTTCTGTTGCAACATACCAATTACATTCAGATAAATTATCCTGTTCCAGAAGACTTGACCCATGAGCTTCTCTGGTATCCCATTTTTTTTTTTTTTTGTAAAAGAGTGAAAACAGCAAAGGAAAATTTCAACCCACAGATAATTCTTTAATTTTTTGAAATTTTCATTAACAAGGAAGAAATTTTCTTGGAAGATTATATGTTCAGGAATCAGATCTATGAATAAAAATATTAATACTATAAATAGTGTTTAGATATAAAATACTATAAATAGCCAAATGACAAAAAGACAAACAAAGTCATTGGGAGGAAATAATTTAATCAATATGTATCTAATTTTACCTTGAAATTTGCAAGATGAAACAATTTTTAAAAAATTTTTGAGGTTTCCCCTACCAAAATATTCTATTTATAAAATTTAGTATGAATTACTCTATTAAAAACTATGGCCAATGTTCATTTGTTAGATCAGATCTTTTCTTATAAGGCACATATGGAAATCAAACTTGAGATATTGTAAGCTCAATAACAACAACTTTATTAAATGTAAATCCCTGTAATGTAACTACATTTGTTTTGTACTTTAAATTCTTCAATATTTTTCACTACCTGTGATTGATAGCCTGTATTTTAATATGTGAATTAAAGTAGCTTTCCCCAAACACCCATTGTGCTTTCTGAGAAAATGGCTATTCACTATGTATAGAAAAGCCTACTCAAACTTGCTACACAAACAGCTACTTTAGCTCTTTTAATTTTGATACAAGTCCTAAGAAAGCACTTCATAGTCATGATATCAAGAGAAAGAAAATCAATACCTGAAAAGCAACAAAAGGTCCATGAAAAGTCACATAATCATAAATAAAAACCAGGCACTTTGTTTGCTACAAGGGAGTTCATTACTTTTCTTACTTTACTCTGTGGTAGCAGGTGTGCATTCTGTTATTTTGTCCCTCCTCCAACCTTCTTACAAAATCAAGATTGTTTGATGAAAATCAATGGCACGCTTGCAAATCCCTTATAATCATCATAGAGGCACTAGCTTTGCAATTTTGTGCTATATTTTTCTTTAAATAACAAGTTTATTTGTTAAAACTTCCCACTGAATATTCCATTTGTATCCCTTTTAACAAACCAGTGATTGCTCTCATAAAAAACATATTTAGTTCTTGCAAGTTCTGATATAAAACTTCTACAAGTTAATAAAAAGTTACATTTATATATATGTATATATATATAATAAAATTCAACATTAAATTTTATCTATAGTTGGTGCCACCAGCTCCTCTTCATCTATACATAGCACAATACACATGTACCAGACTTACTAACTCAATTTCACTAAACTACTCTCTCACCATCAGCAGAAATTTTTGCATTAGTAATTCAGGGGTCAACTTTCAATCCTCACTTATGCCTCCCTAATGCCCTCTAAGACAGCACAGCAAATGATATCATCACTCTTCTATTTCCCACTTTCATAAACCATTTGTTTTGGTTTCAAATTGTAACGTGTCAGAAGGGATGGGGCCCTGATACTTCTTCAGAGAGTGTTTTCTTAGTGCACTGTTCATAGTAGCCAAGTGCTGACATCATCCATAGTGCGTGTCTTCACAAGTAATATCATATGTGCAGTAAAATCATTCTTATTGATCTTGGAGTTACTCTCTCTCAAGCTTTCTCACAACCACACTATTTTTTTAATATGCTCCTTCATTTTTGTGTTTAAAACAAAAAACACTTTTCTCCCACCAAAAGTCTTATTCCATTTCTAATTTATAGCCTTTTATTCACTAATTTTTCCTCTTTTTTGTTTTTTATTTGTTTTTCAAGACAGTGTTTCTCTGTATAACCTTGTCTGTTCTGGAACTCTCTGTGTAGAATATATATATATACATATATATATATGTATGTGTGTGTGTGTATACACACATATATATGTGTGTGTGTTTGTGTGTGTGTTTGTACGTGCGTGTGTATCCATGTATATAAACATGTATATATGGATACACATATGATCATAAACTCATAAGTACAATTTACTAAGTTTGTAGAATGTTGCTTTTATTTATGTTTGCAGAGCTGACCATGCAGTACTGGAATAACTAATTGGTGTATTTTTCCTTTGGTAAAACTATTTCTTCCACTCAGAAATTTTTGATTGCTTGTAGTTTCTCTGTAGGGTTTTGGCCTTGTGGTCTTTTCCCCATCCACTTTGGTATATCTACGGGTATCATCCGTGTTTAGCTCATTTTTGAGGAGTCATGTTGCTGAGACTTTATGGGTGTTGCTTCTGATGTTACTAGGAGATGTGTTTTCTCAGAAAACTTCTAAATCCTCTGGCACTTAAAATCTTTCTTCCCCATCATCCACAATGTTCTGTGGGCTTTAGATGTAGGAGTATTTTGTAGCGATGTTCATTTGGACTGGGAACCACAATTCTGCACTTTGATTGGTTGTGTTTTTTGTAATGGTCTTCATCTACTTGAAAGAAAAATTCCATAACTGTCTCTCTTTTGATAAGTATTATTTTGAAGCCAGACAAAGAACATATTGCTGCTTCACCTTAAAGCTTTTTTTTTAATTTTTTTT
The DNA here is from genome assembly GCF_014885135.2 of Alexandromys fortis. Classification (NCBI taxonomy): domain Eukaryota; kingdom Metazoa; phylum Chordata; class Mammalia; order Rodentia; family Cricetidae; genus Alexandromys; species Alexandromys fortis. The sequence continues at coordinate 1,198,138 of NW_026067988.1, read as the reverse complement.
TAAAATGTAGTTTTCCTTCATTTTAATTCAAAAAAGATAAGTTTCCCTTGCTGATCTCCAGGACAGTTCTTGAGCATCATTATATTTATTGAAATATGAATATATTTATATAAAACTTTTGAAAGCATAAACGAATACCATTGTAAAACTTTTACAATAATTTATAATGCATAATGTGTTTTCCTTCTAACTCTCTAGTCACCTGACTACAGCCTTTTCTCTCTGTCCCTACTAACTGAACTCCCTGGAAAGTCATAATTGCTAAGACTGAGAATCTACAAGACACAAGTTAGAACAAAAGAAAGAAGCAAGGCCTTTGAAAATTGAGATTACTCAAATCAGGAATAATAAGCATAAAGTAGATTCTGGCCTTTCTATTCTCTGGACCCCGATCAACTTCCTGCAGGAAGTGGTTTCATTAGTTATCTGTTAACCAAATACACAGATCTGAATTTATTAGGTGAATATATAGACAGATTAAATCTTGTCTGATGTAAGAGCCCACTCTGTGTGCTGTCATTACCATTAATGAATAAAGAAACTGCCTTGGCCTGTTGGTATGGGAGAATGTAAGGGAGGCAGGGAAGACAGAACTAAATGCTGGGAGAAAGAAGGTCAGAGTCAGAGGAGACACCATGGACTGCCAGAGTCAGAAATGCCAAATCTTTGCCTGTAAGCCACTACCACACGGCGATACACAGATTACTAGAAATGTGTTAGATTGAGATTGTAGGAGTTAGCTAAAAAGATGGTAGAGCTAGTGGGCCAGTGATTTAATGAATAGTTTCTGTGTGGTTATTTTGGTTCTGGGCAGTCTGGACCAACAAATGGTGTCTTTCTCCTCCGACACCTGTCCAACTTTAAAGAACTGCCGCATTTTTCCCTATAGTGTTCTTTGCATTATCCATACTATCTGCTATTTTATTACACCAGACTCCCTTTTCCATTGTGTAAAAAAGGGAAAGTCCTTTAAATCTCTTATCAATAACACTCTTCTTCTGTCTTTGCAAATTATCTCCACCATTTCCTCCATTCTTCCAATTTTCATTCTGGATTCTTCTTTTTTTAAGTTTAGGGCATTCTTTTCTACCCCTTCCAGTTTCTTCAAAGGAAACTCTTCATTGTGCCCATCTGAAGTACTTTATTTCTTCTTCTTCTTCTTCTTCTTCTTCTTCTTCTTCTTCTTCTTCTTCTTCTTCTTCTTCTTCTTCTTCTTCTTCTTCTTCTTTTTTTTTTTTTGTAAGAAATTTTTAACTCCGGTTTGCAAAGACTGCACGGATAGAGGTGGTCATTACTCTCCTATTAACATTTAGAAGCCTACTTTAACATGCTTTGCTTTTCAGAAAACAATAAGAATACAAGGGCTCTCGGTGTTAGGAAATGAATATAGTCTTACTAAATAAAGACTGAACATTTTTTCCTCATACAGCTGTAACTGCCTTCATTAGAAATTATCTCCAGTCTTTATAAGTTAATAGAGATGAAACCAGAAGTACTTTCAGGTCATTACTCATCACAGAAGAATCCAAAACCACCTGCCTGAGTACCACAAATCATAACTGCCTCCGTGAATTTATGACATATCTCTCTAAAAGGTTTATAGACCTCATGGTACAGCTTTATACAATTTTTTGACACAATTGCTATAAATGTAGATTGAAATAGGATTTCCTCAGAAAATATATTTATGTTCAAACACTAATGTTCTATGCTGTACACTTTATTCATTTGTTCCTCATAAGCCTCGCATTATTACCTTCCCTTGCGGAATACACTGAGTAGTCTCGAATGGCAAAAGGGTTACATCTTCTTTTGCTACAATAGAGTTCTGTTAATGCCATTTGATTGTTATATTGCAACTTCATTATTCATTTTAAGCAAATGGCTGTAAACAATGCACACTCCCTACGCACTTAAAAAATAATTCTGGCCAAACATATTCCAAAGAAGGAATAGCATACATTTTCCGTTCCCAAATCAACCCGTATCATATTTAAGGTGAATGTTTTCAGCTTCCTTAGACTCATTTTATGATTTGTTATAAAATCCTTGAGATTTGTCCGTATATTCATTGTTAAATTGTCTCTGTACTCTGAATACATCTAAAACTGGAATTTCCCAACACAGGAATCATAGACTAAAAGTTTCTAAATTGTTCCACCGTAGTAGAAAAGTCCAACATGAAATGTGATCACTTAGAATTTAAGATTGCAAATTATCTGTTATGCATCTGAAATGAATAGAAAGATTTCAGGGGGGAAAAGTTAATTGATGGTCTGTGTACTTTCGCTAGCCTATTTCATTTCCATTGTAGTTAACTAATGTAGAAGAAAAAAGAAGTCATGGCAAAAATTTCCAAACAAATCTGAAATGATATTAAAAAATGTGAGGCTAAAATTAGCATATTAGAACACAGCACTAATTTGTGAATGTGCTGTGACGTAGCATCTTAATGCACATACGTGACCAATAAAAATTTCAGGAATGTATTGACAGAGTTTTCTAACAGTAAATATGCTTCTGTAGAGGGGGCATATCTGATATCATAGATGTATGAATGCACACACACACAAAACTTATCATCAAGTTTATGGAAAATCTTTAATGTAAGTGATCATGTATAATTTTATTAGGGTCATTTTAGTATATAAAATTGGCTTAACTAATACTAGAATAAGTATTTTTAATAAAATATTACATTTATGTATTAAACTGATACATTATGTAAGACATTTATGAAATTTAAATATGTTGGAATAAACCATATGCCCTACCTTTAGTATATGTAATATCTATTGAAAATTCTAGAATTAACTGTTTCTGAAAAAATATACTCACAGATTTATAGCTATGTTTAGAAATGTCTGTGGTAAAGAGAAAACTTTTGAATCCTGAACTGAGTCATCATTATATTCCAAAAATATTCCCAAAATAAACATTTCAAAAAAATATTAGTTTTGTCTATCTGCATGCCAGGCATAAAAAAAAAACCACAGTCTGCAAGTAAACCTTGATCCAAAGAAATCAAATAATAATTTCAGAGGCTCGATTCCATAGTGCTATACAGTGATTTAAAATTTTAAGACTATGCCAGTTATTTGAATATTGTTCTTCAAGGCTAGTGTGTCATTTCTTCCAAGGCTAATTTTGAGAAATGAAAGATTTTGAAAGCAAACCTGAAACATGAATCTAAGCTTGCAGTTGTATATGCCAGAGGAGGCAAAGAGGGAGTGCTTTATTTTAGCCTTTCATTCTAATGTCAACTAAACCCAACGGTTAAATATGTGACTTCAAAATATCTGTTCTAAGATTCATAGTTCACATTCTAATCTTAAATGTATGTATCTGAGTTGTGCAATATCTAAATTTGAATATAAATACGTCTTTTTATTTAATACTTTAAATTGATGTTTTCAAAAGCTCTGGCGTGTGGCATTAGTTACCCGATAGTACCTGTGCCTCCACACACGGCTCCAATTACCTTTTATTCACACACACAAAACACATGCCACAAATTCTGAAATATGTCAACCCTACTTTCTCTTTATGGAAAACAAATTGGAACTTGAACTATCGCTTGAAATGGATAAAGCTAAACAGTCTCAAGCTAAATAAGCTACCGTGTTGCTAGATGGGAACTCTCTAAGTCTAGCTTGCGTAAAACTGAATGTCTCACAAACTGTAGGACTTTTCAGATCAAGTTTCAATATTAACGTTCATGTACTTTAAGGAACAAATCAAATACACAGGAGAAACAGGCTCACTTTCAATGTTTGAAAAATTTTTTTCTAATAAAATAGCATAAAAAATCCTTGAAGGAATATAATTCAACAAACAAGAAATGCCTGCTGGTATCGTCACTGCTAATAGACTTCGTCTATGGAATTTCTTTTTTTTTTTTTGGCTTCCAGCTCCAAACTAATATTATTTCAGTAAAACTATTTTACTGTTTGTCTTTTAATAGAAGATCATAGATCTGATGACTTAAACATTAATGCTTCTCTAATCTGCTGTCATAAATTATCCCTGGGTGAGAGATTGAAGGACACTATGGCAATTAGTGCAGACATGTATTAAATCAAAATATGAAATGTGTTTATGTATACACATAAACAAATTTATATACATACATATATATACACACAGAGAGAGCATATTAGTAATAAAAGAGACTATTACAGTGTACTGATATTCTTCAAAAGCATCACATCATGATTCCCCCCAATTAATGGAAACATTCATAGATCCACCGATTCCTTTATACATAATAATATTTTTAAATAACTAATAAAAAGCAAAGACAAGTAAATAATTCACATTCATTATTAGTGCACACTACATGAGGCCCCTGAAATAAGCTCCCCATACCTCGCAAATATATTCAGCAGTATGGTCAAATGCCATTTAGGACAGTTTAAAATAAAGCAGAATGTTAAAATCTGTAATCATTCAAGGGAGACACTACTCTTATTACATTTTATGTTTTGAAAATATAAAATTATTTAGAATAATACCAAAAAAGGATCCTTCTATTTTCATTTACAATAAAACTATATATATATATATATATATTAACATTTAATTTCATGATAATTTTTACAACACAATGGTACGATTTCAAAATTATTATATAATTATTATATCATATATTGAGCGGATATTTTAAAAATACTCCTTTCAAAAATACTGATAGCAAGCCACTGCCAAATGATAGCAATATGTAATTAAAGAAAAAAACTAGCATACACCTCTAGACATAGAGACATGAGCACACACACACATAATTAATTATCTTTATAAACAAAGCCTTTGAAGCACTGATCTTTGTGATCAAGGAAGAGCACTTATTACAATTCCAAACTCTTTATAAAAGCTGTTTGTCAACTTCAAATGATTACGATGTGGCCAAATTGAATTGACTTTTGGACTCCTCACCAATAGAAGCTATAATTCTACTAGACCCTTTAGACAATATCTTTCTCTTATCATTTGATTAGCAAGAGAGTTGGTGTAAACAGAGAATGAGATTATCAGTACTAATTTGTGTTGGTTTCTTATCTCTGTGGTTAGCTGTTTAACTCTGATATTATGCCCAGATGCAAAGATCCTAGGGCCTTGTGGAACACATTATCTCAAAAACCTTCAACCCATGATTTTTGCTTCCTAATCATCTCACAGAACATGTAAATGCCCCACAACCTTCCAGTTGCCCATTTGTAGAAAGACTTGCTTAGGTATTAAAAGTGATTGTGTGTGATCCCTGATGAGTTTTGTTCTTTTATATCCCAATGTTGTTGGCAAGATTTAAGGTTGGACCTGCATTCAACAAATTCCACACTCCTTTATGTGGAAACTTCCTACAAATAGTCAGTAATGAGAAATAAATATATATGTGTGCATGTCTCTGTGTGTGCATAAGTGTGTTTGTGTGTTTGTGTGTGTGTGTGTGTGCCTATACATCCATTTTCCACTTACTAGGCAGGAGGCAGTGAGATGTTCTTGTATGTATGCTTCAAGCGACAGAAGGGAAAGAAGTAACTGGGTAATGGCTGGTTTCCTTAGGAACTCAGCATGAAAGAACAGAGTCATCACTATAAACATACCATGTAACTGGCCCCAGTCTCACTAGCTCTGAGTTTCTCTGTGCCTTTCTTTCAGGTGTACATTGTACGAAGATCTATGGGGTGGTGTTTTCTTTGTCATCCACGGCACTGACACTCATCTAATAAATGGAATATGGACTTGAAAACTGTACTTGCTAATAAGAATTTATAGTTTTTTCTTTGAAAAACTTCAACATTTGACAAATTAGTGTATCTCGAGTTATATATTCTCAAGATTTTCATTATCTTGTTATAAATTACATGTTTATAATGTAAAGTGGCCTTTAATTATCAGGTAAGGTGCTAATAGCAAATGATTGTCAACATATTGAACTTTGTCCCTTATCTAATTCATTTAAGATGCCCATTAAACATAAGAAAAGATAACCTTTACTATTAAGAATTTTCATAAAACCTTAATAAAGTTGCTGCTTAACTTGATATTAAAATGTTGGGAATTCAATTCAAAATGTCCTATGCTCAGAATCTATGACATACAAAAGACCCATCACATCCTATAGCCTCAGCTTTAAAAGGGCTGTTATCAACACAAAAGTAAATACTATAAAACATATGCGTGTGTTTCAATATAACAAACAGACATACACATTAATATAAAATAGCTCTCTATATAAATTACTTCTTGTAATTTACATTTTTGCATAAGGAGTTGATCATAAGCAAGACTTGAATAAAGTTTCTAATTAGTATTTTGTGCTTTTAAGCATATCAACATTGTACATATCTTCTTACAATACAGAGAATATTTGCCATTCTTATTCCCTAGTGAGGTCTCTAAAGCATGGCGAAGTATACAAATTTGTTCAGTGCCTTATTAAAATAAATAGCTAAACACAACAGGAGAAATTTGCCCAAGGAGGAAACATCCTAGTATGCACAAACACCTAATAAAGAGCACACTCAGCAACTATTTACAAACTTTTAAGCAAGCTGTAAAAAGGACACATGAAAGATAGCAAAAACTTATTTTCTATTGCTCATTAAACTGAAACTACCAGTAAATGAAAACTTGTTTAAAAATAAAGGCAGCACCTACATACTCTTATGTGGTTTGCCAAATTCACATATTGCATATTGACTAATAAAATATCCTCTTCACTTGTTGAAAGCTTTTCTTCCTCACTTGATAGTTTATGTTGATGTCAAGTCAGAAAAGGCAGCAACTTTCACTCAATTTATGCACAATATATAAATAAGCGTACTCCTTAAATGAACTGCCACGAAACTAAGACTTTGCGAACATGTGCCTATAAAAGTGGGGCAGAGTCGTGCTGCGTATATTTTTATCAATGCATAATTTTAAGATCCAAAATTGTTCTTTCAATTTTTCTAGTATTGAAGAGCATAAGACAAATGACTCACCATATTCTAGAAACATTTTATATTTTAAATAGTCTCTGAAATGCAATCACTAATGAGTTATTTGATTACCATAATCAGAAACACTAATCACTACAGTCTTGATGAAAATTCAGACATTATCTCAAGAGGGCTTTGGCGAAATAAATGTGTTGCCATGCTATTTGTATTTTCCCAGAGTTACTCATTGTGAATCAGAGTAAAATGAGTCTAAGAACAGATGTTACAAATGGTGTAAAATACAATACAGATAACGGGTATATGTAAGGCAAAATATACCCACTAAAAGGTGAAAAAATATCATAAATATTCTCATGATAACATAGTCAGAGGAATAAGTCATATAAACAACTTTATTATGATATACATTGCATGCAGGTAAATTCCTTTATGACATCATTAGCACTTTTCTTTCTGCGTTAACACTTGTAGAAACCAGAGCCTGATGACTGCACTACCACTGAGTGGTGTTCTTGTCATCAGAATACATCGTTATGTTTAGAACAGTGAAAAACAAAGAGTAAAGGGGACCAGATCTTCAGATCAAACATTACTAAGACAAACTATTTCACTATTTTATGTGTTTTGATAATCACAATTCTTTTTTTAAACTAATTTTCTCACTTCAAAGAATACAAGTAGATAGAGACAATTTAGTTAGGGCTCAATGATATTCTCTGTGAAATGCCTATATGTGTGTATCTATATTTTTCCCATCTGTTTCATGAGGAAACGTCTTTGATAAACGATGGGCAAAGTGCTGATCTCTGAGTATAGCAAGTTATCATTTGAAGTCACTCTGAGGAATCAGAAAGCGTGTAAGAGCCAGAGAAGATGGAGGACACCAGGAACTCAAACTTCTCTAAATCAGCCAATACAAAGTTCATGTGAGCCTAACAGAGATTGACACAGCACGCGTATGGCCTGCCAAAGACTGTACCAGATTCTCTGTGTATATATTATGCTTCCAGATTATAGTTTCGCCTCATTTTCTAAGTGTGCAATTGAGTAGATCTCTGATTCTTATGTCTTCTGTTGGTTTGTCTTGTTGAACTTAAACATGATAGGTTTTATTTTATATTAAATTTTGTTTTGTTATATCTGTTTTAAAATGAACGAATTGATGCAAGAATCAAAACTTAGCCACTAAAGAAAATGTTAACAAATAACCCTTCACTGTTATCTTCTGGGAGAGGGAAAATTGGTTTTTCTCAAATAGAGTGACACTGGGTTTATCAACTCTTCCAGAACAGGTTCAGGAGTAGTAGAACAACATCTTATGAACTACATCATCATCATCATCATCATCATTTTCCTTTATTTTGTTACAATTTGGTGTTGCTTTTTCATTTTTAGGTGAGATAGTGATTTAATTTTGCTTTCTTTTCTGGGGAGGGTTTAGTGTTGCATTTGGGTTTTACTTTTATTTTGAAAAATAAAGTTGGGTGGGTTGGAATGGAAGAGGATTTTGCAGGATATGGGTGCTGGAAGGAATTCTTATCAAAATATACTTAAATTTAAAATTTGTTTAAATAATAAAAATTTAAAAATAAATGACTGGAAAACAAAAGAAAGAATATAAGTAGGAGAGTGAGCTAAGACTTATAGAGTAGAAGCGGCTGTTTCAATGTTCTTTTGATAAATTACACTGGGAAAATATTCACCCTCTCTCTCTCTTTTTCTCTTCTATAGGATTAATCTTTCCTTATCTGTCTCGAATAACCTTCAACTCCATGCCACACATACTCCTCATCTTGGTGTTTCTCAGTCTACATGCTTGTTCACTTTATTTTTTGATTGTTTATTTCTTGCTGGAGAACTTCATATAATTGCATGCTTTTGGTAGCCTCCTAAATGCCAGTGAATTATGACAGCAATTTCTTCCTTATAAGCCAGCTCTTCTGCCCTGCTTCAGCCTCAGGAGGAAAACAATTTTATTTATTTTATTTAATATTTGCTTGTTTGCTTGTTTATTCTGGTAGTATTCCTTGCAGCATCTAAGACACTTGTCTGGAGCTCTTGTTATCTATCTGTACCCTTGTTACTAAATTGTCCTTATCTTTCATACTCACAACACATATAGGTACTATAGGAATAATTTATTATTATAAAATAATTTATATATTATCAATTTCTCTCTTTATTGTATATTGTGAACAGTATCATATGAGCAAAAGATTCCTTTAAAAGCTTACAAATATATTAGTAATTTTAGTTTCAGACTGTTATAAAACCACAAAATACATAACCTCCCATAAAGCTGGAGAGATTTGCTGGAAAAGTGAGCATTTGGAATTAAACCGATAGCTTGCATAGAAGCTCATTTGTCATAATATTGTAATGGAGGACTATTATATTCACTGAAAAATAACAGGAACATGCTATAACACATGATTCTGATGTACCTACAGGGACAATGCTCCCTCACCCGTATGGCAGAGAATATGGCCAAGATGTTCAAGTGATTTGATTACTTGGTGTGAAGGAGTTTGAAAGGTACAGTTCATACAAAATAAAGTGGGTATAAAATTGCATGAAATTCCCTAGAGGGCTAAAACATTGCAAGAAGATGAACTAATATAGATTAGGGAAAATACTGTGATTTAAAAAAAAAGTACCGCCGGGCGGTGGTGGCACACGCCTTTAATTCCAGCACTCGGGAGGCAGAGGCAGGCAGATCTCTGTGAGTTCGAGGCCAGCCTGGTCTACAAGAGCTAGTTCCAGGACAGGAACCAAAAGCTACGGAGAAACCTTGTCTCGAAAAAAATCCAAAGAAAAGTGCCAATATGGATTCTGATTTGATCAGAAATGAGGGATTATCTTTATGAAAGATAAAGGGAGTTGTTTTAAAAAAAAATAGTTTGTCAAAGATACATAGTATTTCCTTAAAATACATTACTATATTTTAAACCTTGGCAGTTATTTTAAAATAAAAGTTGTTTCTCTGTGTGTATTTAGGGACACTATACTTCTATCCTATGTAGCGTGGTAGTAGCAGTGGGTTCTTTGTTAGGGCCTATACCCAGCAGTGCTCAGATTCAAGAAAGCCATATTAAGAGTGGGTATTAATCTAACCAGAAACTGACTGGTTATTTCGATAACATTTGTGCCTTTTATTGAACTAGTCTGAACATTTCATTTGTTTAGGACATTTGGTACTATGGCTCCTAAGATTCATAGGTGGGCAAGATGCCTAATGACTTCTCTCGCCCAAGAGCATATATAGCAGTTTCTAGTATTATGAAAGTGAGCCAGTAGGGCCGAAGCATTCAGGTCAGTACCAGTTTAATTTCTCCATATCTCCTAAGTCAGTTAGGTGCTATCTTTGGCAATAGCAGGTGCAGATAAGAGAAGGAGCAAAGACCCACAGCCTTGCCTTCAGAGATCAGGGAACACAATGAAAGATTATAGGAGACAGAAGGGATGGATGGAGGACATCAGGGGAACATAGCCCACTGAATTAGCTAAGCAGAGCTCACATGGCCTCACAGAGACTCAAGTGGAAGGTACAGAGCTTGCGTTGGCCTGTGGTCTGCACCAGGTCTGCTGCTTATGTGTTATAGCTCTTTGCATGGTGTTTTTGTGGGATATGTTATGTCTCTGATGTTTTTGCCTATTCTTAGGACTTACTTATATTGGAATGCCTTGTCTAGCTGTGATATGAGAGCTTTTGCATTGACTTATTGTATCTTGCTTTGTCCTGTTTGGTCATCATCTCCTGGAGGTCTGCTCTTTTCTAAAAAGGAAACAGAGGGTGAGTGGATCTGGGACAAAGGGAGAGAAGGTGGTGGGTGTTGGTAGGAGGAAAGGGAACTGAAGCTGTGATAGAGATGTATTGTGTGAAAAAGAATTTGTTTTCATAAAAAGGAAAGCTAAAATTCCAGGGGTTACAGTTGCATGAGAGTAGACTAATATAGTTTATTTGAGAGTGTGCATGTTCAAGGTCTGTGCGATAACACTGGTGAACAGTTCAAGAAATGGTAACTTACATTCAGTACTTGGCTTGTTATTTAATAGCCTTTGGTGAGTGGGAAAGACATATCCCCACCTCCAAACTCCATTATAGGGTAACTATATTTTATATATTTTCTATCTATACAGAAGCTTCTGTAGCAGAAGATTTTCAAATGGAATTTTCAAAGCTCTTTACTGTTACCTCTCCCCAAACTCCCTTCTACACCTCACATTACCGTTCTCCCACACAGTTAACCATGCAAGCTACATTATTCTATTTTCTTGCATCATACTACCTGATTTCTCTTCCGCCTCCCTGAACAAGTCCTCATGGTCAGTAACTGCTTTTCCAACGTCTATGAGTAGTCCAATTCAAATATACATACCTAAAGGTTCAATATAACATCCACATTTGATGTTTGTGTTTCTAGGTTTGGGTTATGACACTCGAAATAATTACTTCTAGCTCTATCCATTTCCTTGCAAATTTCATACATTCGTTTTTAATAGCACAATGATAATCCATTGTGTAAATGTATTGCCTTTTTTATTGTGCCCTCGTAAGTTAATAGACATTTAAGTTCCTTCCATTTTCTATCTCTTATGAATAAAGAAAATTTTAATATGGATGAACAAGTATCTCTGCAGTAGGATGCGGTACCCTTTGGGATTATGTCTTGAGTGTTACAGCTGGATCATCTTATAGATCTATTTCTAGTTTTCCTTCCTTCCTTCTTTCGTTCGTTCCTTCCTTCCTTCTTTCCTTCCTTCCTTCTTTCCTTCCTTCCTTCTTTCCTTTCTTTTTTGTTATTAGGACACCCACACTGATTTTCATAGTGGCTGCAAAATTTTCTACTCCCACCGACATGGTAGAAGCATTTCTGTGGTTTTGAGAAATATCCACACTGGTTTCCATGGTGGCTACACCTTTTTGAACTTAGACCAACCATTAGTACATATTCTCCCCACGCCACAACAGGACTTGTTCTCATTTCTTTTTTCATTTTGATTGGAGTAAGATAAAATCTGAAAATAGTTTTAATATGCACTTTCCTGATTAACATAATATTAAGTTACCATGTATGTTCTTATATTTATGCCCATAGATTAGTGTATCTGTCAGCCTTCATCATAATTGTTTATGTAATACATAGCAATTTAGACAGATATCCATAGCAAGAGAGATGTGTAGCAAAATTAATAAAAACCCAGAGACAGATATTGGAGTTCAGCCTGAAGGTCAGTAAAGCTAAACAGTCACTCACTGGCTCTTACCTCTACCTCAGTGTGAAATGGTGATCCTGACTCCAGCAATACTCAGAATGAGAATGACTGAGCGCTGTCTCCTCCTACCTTATATTCCTCTCTAGGGCTGGGTGTGTACCACTACCTCCCTGTTTCTATGGCAAACTAGTGTGGCTAGTGGGATTAAAGTGTGTGTCACCACTGCCTGCTCTGTAAGGCTGATCAGGGTGGCTGTTTTACTCTCCGATCTCCAGGCAAGCTTTATTTACTAAAATACAAATTAAACATTACTACAAATAAGAGACTGGTGTACTCAATTCTCCATGGCACATCTGTATGACACTGCCTGCAACCAAGCACCATGGACTATTTTAGAAAGGGAAAGAAAATAATTCTTTAAGTCAGAAATGGCAGCAACGTGCAGTAAAACAGTATTTGTCAGGCAAAGCAGGACTATTATTTACACTGACCCACAGAACCAGCAAAAATCGCAGCATGCATAGGTGAGACTACCATGAACTCCTACTCAAAGCTAAGAAACTATTGACAATTTATAAATGCTGGGGATTGGTGAGTAATCTTTCTTTACAGGTGCAGACCCTGAAAGGCTACACATAATCGAGTAGATACTCTAGTAGTAGTGCATTACACCAATGTACATGGATTCTATGGTTTTGTTTGTTTGTTTGTTTGTTTTTCAAAGGAAAGTAGATAAACTGGTGGTAGAAAAGTAAAGGAAAATTAGGGGAAAAGTTGAACTGGAAAGAACGGCTGTCGGTTTGCATAACCCACCTGGTGTGTGTGTGTGTGTGTGTGTGTGTGTGTGTGTGTGTGTGCCTGCGTGCATGCTTGTGTGTAAAAACCTAAGGAAGATTTTTTTTACTAGCATTCTTATAATCATTAAACATTTGCATACAACTGATGTTGTTTATCTGACCCTAGAATAGCTTATTTCAGTGTCCATTACCCTTAAAGTCAGCACTAAGAACTAACACATTATCATCAGGGAGCTGTAGGATTCTCATCTAAACATCAATTGCATTTGTTTAGACAAACTTTGGCTTAATGAACCAATGAGATGCATTTAGATGGACACTTTTAGCTTTTAGTTATAAATGGCAGTAGTATATAGGACTCCATATGGATTTGTTTTCTAGATAAATTAGGGAGATATTAAGTTTGTTGTGACCATTACTAAATCTCAGAACTTTCTGCAAATTCTCAGCTACAGCATCAAATCCCTTGCAAGGGAGATACTCAATTTGCTGTGTGTTTTGTGAGTCTCTAAACAAGTCTTGAATGATGAATTTCACTGTCGAACAGAGGTAGTTTACCTCAGCACATAATTTCTTATATTAATAACTTCCCCCACAGGAGTGAATGACCTTCTATAAACACAATCCCTGCACTCAATCAAAAAATTAAAGCCTGTAACCACCACATAATTCATCATCTTTTCTCCAGACAATTGCAGAAGTGAAGCCGAATACAAAACCCCCATCCTCAACCCTTGGAACATAAAATTATGCATTATTTTCCACTTATGTAACATGGATGTATTGAAAATTATGTAGCATTTTGTGTTCAAAATCATTTCCATTGAAAAATTTCATTTTCTCAGTGAACTGTAATTTAAAGAGCCAAAAAAAGTAAAACTCCCCGAAAATCTAAAGCATCCTAAAACAATAACCTGCTGAATGTTTGTATATATTCAATCAGTCTTTCAAAAATGCCTCTTCATATGAATGCCTTGGAAATTACGGTGCCACCAGATTATAGGGTTATTCTTGGAATCTGCAACGCTGCTATTTACATAAAACTGTCTTAGAGTGGATCATAGAATTAATAATGGATGCTTCCTTTTTGAGTAAAGATAATAAATGCTTGTAGTGAATTTTGCTGTACTAAAAGAATCAAAAAAATACATACTTCATAAGCTGGCATAAATTCTTACTCCCTTCTACAAACATATCCATAGACAAATGGATTGCTAGAGCAAAGAAATTTTACAACACAGAATTTTCTGTGCAACCAAAAAAAATCAGAAGAAACTTGAAATAGTTGTTTTTCCAAATGTAACAAATTAGGAATATTAAGCAGAATCTTTAAATTAAATATTGTTAACTACCTTTAAGTATAGTCACTGCTGAAGCAGAGGGTGTACGGAAAAGAAAAAAAAACAGTATATTATTTCAGACAGAAAAAACAAATTGCATTTACAATAATCATTGTATAAGGCAGGTCACTATTCAGAAGATTCTATAGAATTATAGAGCTTGCAAAAACAATGTCCAGAGGTAAATTCCCTGCACATAGAGCACTTTGAGAAGTAAGTAAGACAATGTAAAACCAAGACCAACAGAAAGACTTGGCGAGTCTGGGATCTGATACGTAGATCCACAAACTTCAGGAACACGTTTTGTAAATTAAAAAACTTATCCAAACCTCACAGAGAGACGTGAAATAGCATATAACAGCATTTCTGTCTCAAAGCAGAGAAATCAAAGAATATGATACTGCCCTCTTCATGCTTTCTCTCTTTCCTTTTATGGATATGAGATTCTTATTATGCTTATGGTGGGGGGTGGTGAGCAGACAAGACCATCCTAAGTGTAACTACAGAGGGTGGTATCAAACTTGCTTTGAAGCAGCAATGCCCACAAAACTAATCATTTTGTAGAAGAGCTAAAGTTAAAAGGGTGTAAGTGAATACCACGGCATATCTCATAGCCAATCGCAGATAACAATTTTTTACTAGAGATACTAAGTCGAATAGGAAAAACTTAGCACATCCTTTAGTAGTACACATAATTATTGTAGCTCTGTTACAAAATGCAGATAATTCAATAAGCTTTGCATTCAAATACGTTTTATTTTTCAATTTTTTTCTTAAAGGAACTCTCTTAACATATAAGCCACATACATTTCTATGTGACAGACTACTTTAACAGCCACATTTATTAAAAAAAAAAAACAGTAATCTTAGGTAAGATGGGTGAGTAAGTTCTTGCTTCTTTACAAATAAGTTGCACATTCCTTTACTTTTCTCTCACCCAGCAGAACAAATGAAGCAACCATTCTCATCTTAGTAAATAAGGAAACTAGGCATAGAAAATGAAACAAGTGGCTCAATGTCCACCTCTAAGTTGCCTGAGATTTCTAGGTGGGCTTTCTCTGGCAAGGACACAAGGCTTGAAGCTTGGCAGTTGTACTATTAAGTTACTGTTTAATTAATGAGTTTCAAAATGACTTCTAGAAATTGACATAAAAATATGTTTTGACAATTCTTGCCATTTCACCGTTTCCAATGAAATTTTCACTGGAAGGTCAAATAAAGTAAGTAACTGATCAAGAAGAATTCATAATAGAGACACAGTGAGCAGAATAGGATCAAGAATTGGCTCTTTCCAGTTGAGGAGAGGGAGCCTGAAATGGCCCTACCCTATAGTCATACTGATGAATATCTTGCATATCATCATAGAACCTTCATCTGGCGATCGAAGGAGATAGAGACAGAGACCCACACTGGAGCACCGGACTGTGCTTCCATGGTCCAAATGAGGAGCAGAAGGAGGGAGAACATGAGCAAGGAAGTCAGGACCGGGAGGGGTGCACCCAACCACTGAGACAGTGGGGCTGATCTATTGGGAGCTCACCAAGGCCAGCTGGACTGGGTCTAAAAAAGCATGGGATAAAACCGGACTCTCTGAACATGGCGGACAATGAGGGCTGCTGAGAAGCCAAGAACAATGGCAATGGGTTTTGATCCTACTGCATGCATTGGATTTGTGGGAGCCTAGGCTGTTTGGGTACTCACCTTCCTAGACCTGGATGGAGGGGGGGAAGGACCTAGGACTTCCCACAGGGCAGGAAACCCTGACTGCTCTTAGGGCTGGAGAGGAATGGGGAGGGGAGCGGGGGAGGGGGAGGGAAATGGGAGATGGAGACAGGGAGGAGGCAGAAAATTTTAATTAAAAAAAATATATTGGCCCTTTCAAGTTGTGGTCAAATGTCAAAGTAGTCTCCAGTAGCTGTATTTCACTAGTAAGCATTGCTTTGTAAAAAAAAAAAAAAAAACAGTGTCTGAACTTTGTACGTCTGCTCCAGTCAATTACATTCTTTAAGAACTATTTGTCAATACCAGGAATAAGTCAGTGTTGCTTCCTAAGATGAAAGTCTCCTTTTATGTAAATGTAATAGGGAGGGTATTTGCTTCAGGAATATCTACAGGAAACTCCAAAATTCACTGATACAAGTATCAGATAAAAATATAATTTGGAAATCTGTATTTTAGTCTGACAAATTCATTAAAATAAGTTAAAACTATATAACCATAAACACATCATATATCAGGCACATATAATTAAATAATTATTATAAAATGTTATCACCTTGGATCTTTATATTAAACAATTCTATTACTCAATTATCACTTTTAGAATTGATCCTTATTATTTTAGTTAGATTATTATTTCCAAAGTTAGAGGAATTGCTTAAGCTGAGTGGCATCTAGGATATAAAAATGAAATCTCTGAGGTTTTCCAAGCTCACAAAACTGCATGGAGGAATCAGTGGATGGCAGAAACGCAAGTATGACATGATCTGAAATTAACAGGTTGGAAACAGAAAGAATACAAAGCATAAGACTGAAAGGGAAAATGATCCCCAAATTAATTTTAAATCTCAATATTCTATTCTTACACACATTAAATGGACTAAAAATACAGTGCTGGTGGTAGTCAGTATCATCCCAATAGTTAAGATATGAGTTTGGAATATCTTTCAGGAACAAATTGGTTTTTAGTGAAAAAATAATTTGTCCATATTTAATATCATAAAACAAATACTTATATTTGTGCATCTATTGACTCTACAGTCCATATCATCTAAAATGTGTTTCATGGTGTATATTATATACATTTAGTTAATATCTTATCCTTCTACTTATATCGTTTTTAGAGTACAATAAGTGATACCGTTATTATTTAAATGGTGTCCTAGTCCTTTTTACTTTCTGCAGAGGTCTTAGCTCCTTTTATGTTATTTAGTGGCTTAAAACTAGATGATTCTTTTACTCTTCAATTCTATTTTTGACCCTCTAAATTTTTATGTTAATTTTGTAGATTCTGTCCTTATTCTTTTAATGTGTTCAGTGGCTCCTTAGGTTATAATTGATTGCTTTTAAAGTTA
This sequence comes from Alexandromys fortis, assembly GCF_014885135.2. NCBI lineage: Eukaryota > Metazoa > Chordata > Mammalia > Rodentia > Cricetidae > Alexandromys > Alexandromys fortis. The sequence goes on along the minus strand of NW_026067988.1, from coordinate 1,180,766 downwards.
TTTATACACCCTTTATCAAAACATTCATAACAAACAAATGTTTTATATCAAACATATAATCAATAAGTAGATAATACTTTAAGTAGATAATACTTAGAAATACTTTCCTTAGAATTTTAAATGATAATTCCTAAAATTAATATTGCCTCTGGATAAGTTAGTTTAATCATAACTGAAGGGCTTCATTTGTTTGTTGTCTATATATAATCATCTGTACAAGACAGCAGTTATAATAACAATAGTTTAATCATTATATTTTAAAGATTATATTTTTAAACATATTTTTACAGAGATATAATACCAAGTAAATAACTTTGCAAAGGAAAATAATCTGATGTGAGTCACCCTTGTGTTTATTATGTGTGTTTTATTTGTGCCATAATGTTCTTCTATTACAATTCCCTGAAGACAGTCTCCCATTCTCTTCCTTGTATCCTATGCAGTATCTGTAAAAGCTAAAAAGATAGAAAATGAAATAAGGCTCTTATTATGTAGTACCATTCTTTAGATGAATTAAAAGATCTCAAAAATGGTGGTAAAATTGCCCTCGCAGCATCTCGTGGGGAATTTTGGAAGCAGGAAATCTATGGGCAGGCTCTACCTCTACTGATCACTCTCCTACTCACATACAACCATACTGATGCTCAGAGTGTGTCACTGGGCTCTCAATCCAACCTTCCCTTTGTCTTGTAATTAATGTCATATCACTTTAATTGGATTTTCTCCTTGTAAGCTTCCTGGATTAAGATTTGTATTTCTATGTTAATTAGCTTTAGTTACCAAGGATGATCCCTGCAACCAAGAGCCAGAACTGCCATTCTAGAATCTCACTGTAATAACACTGCCATGAGCCAGTCTCTCTTGGAGGCTATCCAAGCAATTTTAATTATCGAAGTGTTTAAAAGATCATGTTAGAAGACTGTTTTAGCAGTAAGAACGACAGTTACACAGCACAGGTATTCAGATAGGCATTGTGAGCTTTTAGTTGATTCCATCACCATTTGTCATGAACTTAAATGTGCCGCAAAGTTTGTTGTACTAAGTGCTTAGGGTAGCATCTTCGGGTGCATGAGCTTGGATTCTTTAAGAAATGATACAGAAGGAATCACTGAAGGATAATTTAAGGAGTTCCCAGAGAGACTTCACATGAAGGTTCAAAGATTTAGAGAAACATACCAAGGAAATGTGTTTGAACAACATTACGGCTTGCAAATGACATCTTTCCAGGTGTCAATATTTTAACCCTCAGAGGGCCACTTTTCCGTGAAATACAATAAGGTCTTTATTTTGGGCAATTATTTCTATGTTTCTACTTAAATTGGAGCTATAAAATAGAGATGAAATTTCAAAACATTGTCTAATCCCTGGTGATTTCATCTGCTGGGATTGATATAAAAAAGCATTGTAGAGAGAATGCCTTAAACAATAAAGAAATTGATTGTCTCACTTCTTTGGAGACCACAAATGAGATATCAAAGTGATACCAAGCATGCTTTCTTGGGAGCATCTTCCCGAATTCCTTATGAATGACATTTTTTTTTGTCTTCTCAGTCTCTGATCCATGTGATTCCTGCCTTAATTTTCTCTTGCTCTAAGAAAACAGCCAGCATGAATTAAAATTTACCCCTTGACCTCGATTAAAGATTACTTGTTTGCTAAAGAACCCCATGTCCAAAATAAGTCACAGTCTGAATTGTAGGTAATTAGGATTTTAAGATGTAAATTTTACTGGGACACCATTCAAGCCTTAATTCGTGTTTTTTAAGAACAAGACAAAATTTAGTAGGCAAAGTAGTCATCTTTGATTCAATAAATTATTGTGTAGTCTGTAAGGATGGAATAACGTGAAAAAATATTTACAGTGTGTATTCTCTCAAATTCAAATCATGTGGAAAGACAGCAGGCAAGAAGACATGAGCCAGATTTCATTCCAGTTTGCTTTACACACTAACTACATGGGAAGGTAAACTTGGGAGTTTCTTTTTCACATCTTGAAATTATATCTTGGTACAAAAGGCTCCGTGAATACTTCAAGTTGAGGGAAATCAATTGACGGCCTGTCTTAATATTGATGTAGAAGACTGAAATGACAGGAACGGTAATACTTGCTTTCGAATGCTCTCATCTCTTAATAGAGAATTTTGGCTAATACTATTTCCATTTTTCTGACATGGAAAGGTAAGCTTAATTTTGGAAGAGATATTCCAAAACTACATTGCATTAGCATGACTTCTTTTCCAAGTGGAGCAATATGAATAGTTGTGACTTTGAGGTTAGAATAGGTAATAATATTAGATTATTAATAAAAAAGGATGAGAACCCTTATTAAAATGGCTTGAGGATATGTTTTTACATCATATCATGTGAGGAGTCAGCAAGAAGCTTCCATCCATAAATCCAAGATATACCCTTGCCTGGTATTTTTTTATACTTAACCATGAACTTCAAAGTACTACTGTGACACATAAATATGTATTGTTTATAATTTTCACGGTCTAAAAGTTTCACACTTCTATTTTGTCATAGCCGTGTGAATACAATGAGATACGTAAAACTAGGAATATCTTAGCGTCTGCTCTCCTTCTTTAAGACTTTTCCAGATCATGCTAAAATATGACTCTTGTGTAGCAGTTGGAACTGGACAAAATAATAACAACAAGGCAGCTATGTGCTGTCTTTCATGTTCAAAGTATGTTAGACCAGAGGATTTCATTCAAAATTCAGATGCTACTGTCAAATAGACTACTTGGTAACTATTTTTTTTTTTGGCTTTTTAAAATATGTACACAAAAATCTGAACTAATCATCTCAAATATAGGAGCAGGATAGAAGGGAGCCATTTTAAGGTTGCAAGAGACTTGGCTCTAGAGGGGATCTCAGGTTTCCATGGGGATGTCCCCAGCTAGGTCCTTGGACAGCAGAGTAGAGGGTGTCTGAACTGGCCTTGCCCCACTATCACACTGATGATTATCTCGAATATCACCATAGAATCTTTGTCCGGCGATGGATGGAGATAGAGACAGGACCCTCATCAGAGCAACGGACTGAGCCCCCAAGGTCTAGTTGAAGAGCAAGAGGGAGAAAATGAGCAAGGAAGTCAGGACCACGTGGGATGCGTCCAACAACTGAGATTGTGTGCCTGAGCTAATGGGAGCTCACCAAATCCAGCTGGACTGGGACTAAATGAGCTTGTGATCAAACAGGACTCTCTGGATGTGGCTGACAGGGGGTGGGGGGTGGGGCTGACTGAGAAGCCATTAATAAAGGCACTGGGACTTGTTTCTGCTGCATGTTTTGGCTTTTGGGGACCCTAGTCTATTTGGATGCACAGCTTCCTAGGCCTGGATGTAGGGGGGAGGGCCTTGGACTTCCCACAGGGCAGGGTTCCCTGCCCTCTCTTAAGGGGGGAGAGTGAGGGAGAGAGGATGAATGGGAGAGTGGGAGGGGAATGGGAAGAGGGGAGAAAGTGTAAATTTTTGCTTGGAAAAATAAATATATAAAAATAAAATATTTAATCTCTATGTTTTTATATTTAAATTTATTGTTATGAGGTGGGGTACAGTATCATAACTTATATCACCAACATTCAGAAAGTTGATGCAAGAGGTTGAATTGAGTCAGAAAATATAGTCTGTATTGAATTCTCATTTTAAATAAAATAATTAGAACATTACAGTTATTTGATCTCTTATTTCAGTATTAGAATGGTTTTTCAAATCCAATTCCCTTATAAAGCATGACCTGTTAAAATGAACTCATATTATTATATTGAATAACTCACACTAATTCAGCGTCTTACAGTTATTTTAGGATAATTTAAAATGGGAGAATTTCATAAGTTTTGGATAATGTCATTTATGTTGTATACCACAGCAATCGGCAATACACATACACACATTCATTTATCTAATAAAGTATAATGGTGTCACTTTTAGACTGTGTCGGTGTATTGTATATTTGGGGCCATATTTAACACTCATAATAAGGGAAATCAGAGACCATATGGAGGGTGAATCATAAGGTAAGAAATTTCATGTTCAGTGTACCATGCAATCCATGTTGGAATTTTTGGCAGTCAGATCATTAGAAAAGAAGGTTCTCTACTCTCTCAAGGGACTAAGTCAAGTAAATTTCAGTTCTACTGAGAAAGTTACATGCATACTCTCAGACTTCTCACTATTGCTCTCTGGTCAAAATGCAAATTTTAATTATTCCTTCTGATGATCTGTTAATCAGAATTCAGTGTTTATGGGAAGAGTTTCACCATTTTCTTTTCCCAATTGTACTCCTCTGACATGATCAAGTTTTATACAAAATGCTTATATATACAAGTTTCCTAGTTTTTGCCCCCTGTCTGAATCCAGGGTGTAGGTGTTCTTAATTTACTTGGCAGTGATGTGCTGTTCTTGTTCCATGGCTTCCGTCATTTGTAACTGTAACCCCATTGGCAACTTTAAGCATAGTTTTGAATAGTTTTTATCAAATACTCAAAATTAATCTTCTCCTCTTGTTCTTGTTGTAGAATCTTCTCCAGGAAAAGAATCATGAATTCCCCCAAGAGAATTTAATCATGTTTTTTTTTTAAAGTTCTGTCAGCAAAAAATATTTACAAGCGGAAAATGAGGAGTGAGGAGGACACTGTCAGAATTTGGTATGAATTTCTTATAGCTTTTTAAAGTGTTAAATAACAAGAAATCTGATGGAAAAATAGCTGTTGAAAGGTATGAAGATTTTACAAAACCTTCTACGTGAATACTTCATATGACAATATCTGAGTTAAGCAATTTTGAAAAATTCTCCCTATGTATCTATTAGCTGTAATGAGCATTAGTTCCCATGGAAAGCATGTAAGAAAATGAAACCTTATCTAGAAACATGCAAGTATGTGCTTTACAAACATAAATAGTAGTTTTTATTTGGAGAAAAAAATCGGTATCATATTGCTCTAAGTACTCTGGGTTTTGTTATACTTTTCAGTCCTTCAAATCTCCTACACTTCCTCCCAAAAATGGAAATGAAAAGGCAGACTGAAAAGCAAGCAAGTTTCCTTTTTATGACAATGACCTCCATAGGAGAGGCACACACACAAGTGGTAAGAGGAAATGTGATTAAACTGTCTACTAGAAGCCTTTTAAGGTTCTCATAAAAATTGGATGTGCAGGAAAGACTTGAACAATACATTAAGTGCCGTGCACATTGAATGTGCTCGGGGTTTTAAAATTTTCAAAAGGAAAACCTATCTTCTTTCCACATCAGCTAATGTGTTTCCACCTCTGTTTTGTTCACTGCAGCTCACTGGACTATCATCCTCATCTCACTTATTAAAAACAAAGAAAGGATAAGTAAAGGAAAGAAAAGAATTCAGCTTAGAGCTTTGTAACAACTGCATTATTTATGAATCGAATGCTATTTATTTTTATTTATAAGCTTAAATGCATTAATAAATGCCAGTTTGTCTTTTTCTTTCTTGTTAATATTCGGAGATGAGAAATATATAGTTATAAAGTGGAAAAAATATGTAAAGGCGTCCTTAGAATAGAAAGGATTTACAGGATAAAATAAAATGTTACGGGAAAAAATAAAATAAAAACCTCAATCAACTCCCCCTTATTGATCCACTTTATTTATTGGCTTGATAATATATTGCTGTGAAATGTCAAAAAACAAGTGAAATGTTTTATTGTCAATTAAAATAATCATGGCAATAAAACAAAATTTGGTTGATTTAGAATAAAAAATAGCTACTTAAATTTATTCTGAAGTTAACAGCATGTTGGGCAAGTGGAGCACAACCATATACATATACACAACTCACACAAACACAGACAGAGTGAGACAGACAGACAGATGGACACAAAGACATAAACAGAACATGTCATTCATTCCGTTTTAAATGCAATGAATTCTCAGTGGTCTTAATACCAAGCAGGCTGCCTGTCTTATATGGAGACAATTCTTCTGTCAAGATCTTAATATCTGGTGTCAGCAGCAGGGTGTTGATACCATCTAACTAATCTCACTAGGATTTGTTGCGATCAGTCATTTCAATTTTTATAAAGACTTTCCAGAAGTGACCGAATATGCCTCTCATCATACCCTTTGCAAATCATCAGTCAAGGGACTGGCTGGGAGAACTTTTATTTGTATTGGCTATAAATAAATAAAGCAATCCAGTGCGTGTGGATGCATGGATGTAGGTATCTGTTTGCTTTTATTTGAATAAAACTGTTGCATTATTAGACATGAAATGAATCGCAGATTAGTAAGGGAAAATCAGTAGTCTAATATACACAAATATTTGTACCTACTATCACAACAGGAAGGAAATTTGAGAATCTGTCTTTCTGGATAACTTACAGAATAATTCATGATCTATCTTTCTTGAAAGAGTACTAAAGCACTTTTGATTTGTAGGATGCAGGAGCCCTGAGTAAAAAATCTTGGCTCTGTCACTTGCTGGGTGCTTAATATTAAAGGAAATTCACTTAGGAGTTCTTTGTCTCAGTTTCTTCCCCTTGATACTATGAGAGTCAGCTAAAACATACTTGAGACTGTGATTTAGCTCCAACAGTATAAAATGAACTTTTGAAGTTCTTCATACTCGACTCAAATATCATTCCTAAAATACTTCTACTGTAACTATCAAGCTATGTGAATGTTTAGAATTCATACTATCAAACTTAATTTCCACCCCCTGACCCAAATAAAATAATCTTTGGTTTTTGAAATAACATATTCTTATTAAACATCCCAGTTTCTTACAAAAGAACTCACAATTACCTCAATTATCAAAACAAAAAACAACTATCTTTTTAAAGTTCATATGTTAAAATGGGAATATTTATCCATATATATATATGAAACTGTACATATATTATATTTTATATAGTTTTAATTTAATTTTAAGTTTAATTTAAAATTTATTATGCAAACTAAGAATATCATTAAATCATAGGTTATAACTGGAGGAAAATATACCAACAACAGTGTTTCATAAACATTTGGCAAAGCGAACAATACTAAGAAAACTGTTAAAAATCCTTAGAAATACTTTACCTTACTAGGGAAGTTGATGTATGTTAATATACAGTCAAAATAAATCTCTTGTACTCTATTTTCATTCATCATTACTGAATGCATGTGTGTATATGGACATACATATTCCTAAATATAACCTGCTCATTCTAAAAAAAAAAAATAACTAAATAAATAATCTCATAGTTTGAGTTGTGGAAGAAACTAACTATAACCAAAGAAGTGTTTTCTAAACCTAGTGCACATTTTTTCATGTATTTACTTTTAAGACATTATCCATGTTACTCAACTTACAGTAAAATAAGCAATATTTTGCCTCTTAAGGTCTTATGCCTTGTATTTGAGATATCTTTAGTTTTTTATTTCATGTGTATTTGTCAAAGAGAAAATGTCATCTTTTTCTAGACTCTTTATGTTAACAACCTATGATCCCAGGACCTTTTATCTGTAGCTGTTGGGAGCAGTGAGACCCCAGATCCTGAATTTCTTGTAATCCCTTGATCTGAGTGCCTACAGCTGCTCTGAGCATGCTAACTTCAGGAGTTCCTGATGGCAGGAGAGTGGTTTCTGGTGGGTTTGGCTGGGGCGTGGCTATCTCTATATAATCTGCCCCTGAACACAATAAAGAGGGCATTCTTGGGGAATTCAAAGATGACCCGTGTCATTGTCTGTCTGTGTGTGTCTGTGTGTTTTAACCTCTAGCCCCCTTGCCCGAAGCTCGCGAACTGGGTGTCAGAGCACAGAGCGCAGACACGGGGGCGCAGTGCACGGCATGTAGCAACACTGTATTCCCGGTATTATCACTGAAGAAAACGTTAGAGAATTATTCAAAGAAAATAATTCTTCAGTTTCTCATGTGAAGAAGATAAGGAACTGTTTTGTGAAATCACCAGGAAAAAATTTACATGCAAAATCAGCAGTATATATTATCAGGTTGTAGTTTTTTTTTATTTAATAATCGAAAAAAAAAGCCAAATTTGACACCCACTCAGAAAAACACTTAACGATCTGGTATTGCTACAATAGTAAAGTAGATTTATTAGACCTCCATGTCTAAATTGGGAATGAGAATGCTCAAGTTGATTCATAGATTAGATTTGTAAAAGTATTTGTTTTTTTGTTTGTTTGTTTGTTTTGTTTTGTTTTGTTTTTCGAGACAGGGTTTCTCTGTGGCTTTGGAGCCTGTACTGGCACTAGCTCTGTAGACCAGGCTGGTCTCGAACTCACAGAGATCCGCCTGCCTCTGCCTCCCAAGTGCTGGGATTAAAGGCGTGCGCCACCATCACCCGGCCTTGTAAAAGTATTTAACTGTGCCCAAGACAAAGAGAATTTTAGTTGTTGTTTTTCTGTCGAAACAAAATGTTTCGTTTCTCCCATTTACACAACAAACAATCTAAATATCAGACAAACAGGACAGAAAAGAAGTGTCATCAATCAATTCTTAGAGTCCTGTGAAATATTTTGAGTTTTGTAAATATTAGTTTAAAAACTTGTATTCATTTTCATGAGCTCTAATTATTTAGCTCAAAACATGGCATTTGTTTTCACATGAAACACTTAGAACCCAATAATTTTATGAAAAGAAGCCTGGGCAAAACAATTAAGATAAAACACATACTGGTTTTCAGATGGAGCTAAGAATACAAAGATTCACTTAAGTGAATATTCTCTTAAAAGCATAGTGCCTAATGTTCAGATGTAAGTGATAATATACAAGTAAACCACGCTGAGAAATATAACCAAAGAACTCATGTCTTCCTGTCCACGCCTACCTTGCTACTTGACCAGGAAACAGCCTCACCTAAATAATTTCCAAGAATTCAGCCTCGTCATTGGCTCAGCTGGATGACTCAATACTGTGGTTCTGTGGTGATTTACCAAGAATCTTACTCTAAAAAGATTTCCCATTCCTTACAGCTCAGGTTAAATTCAATAAACTTCAGTAAGTGCCACATATTTCTGTTTCCAACTACCAAAACCTTGACATTAACACTCAGAAATGATAGAGTTCTGCGTCCTCCACAGAAGCATGATAAATTGCTATTTGAAAACAAGAAGCATCCATAGGACCTCTTCAGTTAAATTTATGATTGTTGCAAAGTTGAAATTAAAACAAAATCATTTTTTGTGTGTTGAAATTAGAGTAAGCCATTGATTTTGAAATTAGATATTTAGAATGCAAGGTGTAACAATCGCCTTTTGTAGATAGATTTGACATCTGGAATTTAGTGATGATTGCATATGGGCACAAGAGCAGCAGCAGCAGCTTTTATGTCCACTGCTCCTTTTTGCCTCTGCTCTGCTCTCTTCCTCCTCCAATTCATTCTCTTTTTCTTCCATCAGTGCCTAATCTCTCTCCTCTTCATCCCTCTCTTCTTGTTTCTCCTTTAATTTTTGCATTGATGGTCTTAACCAAAATCTTAAAATTAATAATTATATATCCATATAAGAATTTGCATCAAGAAATCAGGAAGTGTTTTATACTGAATTTTTATTTGGGCGGTCTATATGAAATTGCTGTATTCTCTTCAGTAGTTTCAAGTGGCATGGAGTACCAATGATGTATTTTCAAGCAAAATAATGACAAATTGTGTTTTATTACATTTTTACATTTTCTTTTTTCCTCTTTCATCCAAAAGCCATCATTATAACATAATGAATAGTAAAGATTAAATTAGGAATTTTCTTGTCCTAAGAGAAACATTTGTAATTTTACTTAGAGTTCAGTAGTGAATATGCATATATCATATAAAATATATACACATATATACTGAGTTTCTACTCTTTAGATTTTGGGTAAATCATTGTAATTATAACTCATGTGTGTGCTTACCACACATAATTTTAATAAAATATTTAAACTACATTCAATTTTCTGAATTTTACCCAAATTAATTTACAAGTTCCTATTAATGTATTTCTTATTATTGAGCACAACTCAACACATGTGGATAAAAAACAGTGATCCATAGAATGTGACTATAAAGGAAGCAGAATGTGATAAATTACTGTAGAATAACAAACACCCTCTGACACTTGGAAAAAAACACATTTTAACTCTCAATCATTAAAGCCTTTCTCACAACTATTCTTTCAAAAATTAAGGAAGCCGTAATAGTTAACTAAAATAGATGGCATAAATATTACAGTTTGTTAACTGAAAGGCAATTTCTTAGCAACTGTAAATGTGTTATAGTCATGTGTTTATATAATGTATATAAACAGCAATTTCTTAGAAAAGTTTATTCTTAATAACATTCCAAATTAAAATAGTAACATCATATATATAAATATATAAGTATATATATAATTTAAATTATATCATAGAAAGTTTTTAACTATATTTATCGATGAATATTTGGGGGCTGGAAAACAACTCAGAAGTTTAAAGCACTTGTACTTTTGAGGAGGACGTGGATTTGGTTTCTAGTATTGACATGAAAGACAATAACTATTGCTAACTAGCTAACTCCAGTTCCTAGGTATCTGATTCATTCTTCAACCTTCATCAGGCACTAGACATCCATAAGACTGAGATAGGGCATACCAGAAACGGTGCCCATGTGACTACATGACGAGGTCTTTGAGAAACAACAAAAATCAACCCCACCTTCCAATCTCTGGGGTCAGCGGTAGAGGTTGGATTAAACCATGTGGTAAATGATTCAATGAATCATGCCTACATCGAAGAACCACAATATCTGTTGGTTACTCCAAAGCTTTGGCATTTTTCCTGGTTAGTAAGTGAATTACTGTGCTAGGTGTGTAATGAACAAGGGGAAGAGACAGTGAAACTTTTGATTCAGGACCATCACATACATCACTGTTTGCAGCTCGGCTTGGTTGGTTTTGTCTTTTTCATAAGGCAAATAATGCGATAAGAATTACTTAGAATGCGAAAAGGTCTACCAAAATTGTAAATAAGACTAATGAAAAATGACAGCTATCAAGATTCTACAGATGACATAAAAGTTGATGATGTCATATCATAGGACATAAAGCCTAAAAAAGTCAATAGTGTTATTCTAGTTTAGGGCAATAAAACACATTAATGCCCTAAAATTATTTTAATATATGGAACGGAGGTAGTTCTTAATTTATGATGTGAGTATAATACCAACATTGGAAAAGGAAATGACAAAAAGTGAACTCAAAATGAAAATATTCCTCATAACTATTAATCTGAATTTTTAAATGAAATGCACAAGTAGAATACTGTGTTGCTATTCACAAGCTTCTGGGTCATGAATATCATGAGCAATTTCATATGTCAACTCTCCTGTTAACCTCTTCATGTACTTAATTAAAACTCTTATATTTCTGAGAAACTGTTTTGGATGAAATAGACATTTAAATTCATAGATTGAACGCAGCAGATTTTCCTTCTTAATATGTGTGGTAATTCAAAATCAGGCTTGTAAAGTAGAAAAAAAAACTCCCTATTCCCACCTAGGGGTAATTTTTTACTCCCCAAGAGTCTTCATGCTAATTTTTTTCTGCTGTCAGACTCACTCTAAACATTAGCTTCCCATGGTCTCTATTCTGCTAACCTTGAGGATAGAAGTACTAAGAGGCCGTTTTAGTTCTTTAGGTTACTAACTCACACTAAAGATTTTAAACTCGTTAATTTTGTTAGGACGGGGACATGGTTCCAGGGTTTAGGGCACTGGATGTTCATCCAGAGAACTTGGGTTTCATTCCCAGCAAAGATGGTGAACTCAAAACATTTGAACTCCACTTCCAGGACACCTGACCCCTCATGTGTACTCTGGAGAACGCTTGTGGTGCACAGATATACAAGGAGGCAAAACACTCACACACATTAAATAAAAAAAAATATTTTTAAAAAGCATAAGTAAAAAAGTATCTGCAATGATTATGTAGTTAAAACGAACCTTTTGTCAATGCATCTCACTGTCCTGTTAGTTTTCACCTTCTGCTGATCATTACACAATAACCAAATCAGGATTCACCACAAGCATGCAAATTCAAGGTTATTAAAAATAATGTGGTTAATCAATCAATTTAACTTGGCTATTAGTAAAATTAAAATCCACCAAAAATAAATATATGTACACATAGCATTTATGGTATACATACAACATATGTATAAGTAAAATTCCAAACAACTGGTGTATATGGGAAGTAAGAGGAAGGAAGAAAAATATGGAATCATGCTCCTTTGTAGAACATGGGCTAAGGAATATAGAACCTGAACTGATTTTGAAATTTTATTTTCTGATTATAAGCTATATGAGGTTGTTTCTATCTCCGCAAAATGCAGAAATTAATTTTTCAGAGTGTCAGATTAAAGTAACAATCATTCTATGTTTATATACTTGGGCTATTGTGAGAATTAAGTCGATAGCAACTAATCTATCACTTTGAAAGTTGTCAAGCAATTCATTTCACATAATTTTTCAAAGAATATAGAAATAAATATAGCTAGCTTCTGTAAAAAACTGAAAAACAGCTCAAATCTTCAATCATTTCCAATAATAAAACAACATATCTCAAACTGAATATATCTATTTTTTTCGGTTGTTATTCTTTTTTGAATTTGTCTATTCTTGCCCTGTATTTTCTTTCATTAATGTAACTATTACCTGATTAAAATTTTGAAATATTTCAATTTAAATTTCAATATATATGTATGTGATAAGCTATTATTTTATTATATATTGAAAATAAATATATCAGATATTATATATATTGTAAAATAACACCCTCCACTTTACTTACATTTGGAAAAATACATTTTAATTCTCTCATGAAAACCCTTCTCACAACAGATTCTTTCAAAAAATATAAATAAGCTAGTAAACCTAAAATCAATAAGAATGATGAAGACATAAGTATTAAATGGATATTATGATTACTTGGTGTTTATGTTGGGCTGATCCCAAACCAAAATCTATAGATAAATACGTTTATTTTATAACATGGTGGAATATTTTTGAAATTATGTACATCTTTCAATCTCTTGATCACATATAATTCCAAATACAAATAAGTTTTATATAAATCATTGAACTATATTGCTTATGAATGACTAAGAAGTTTATACATGTTCAGTATACACTTTATTCTTTTTAAGGTTTCCAATTACTTATAGATCTATAGAAATAACTACACTATAAGTAAATTACACTTAAAGCATAGGAAGATTTTTAACATCTAGCTTTTTTTAATTAATAGATTCAAAAGTATTCTGACTCTTACTTGTATTCTCCGCACTCGGGGGAGCTATGTAAGAGGATTGCTACACATCCAAAACCATCTTGAATTACTTAAAGAGCAGGCTAGTCTGGGCTACAAAGCAATATATACCCTGTTTCAAGAAAAGAAAATTAACAACAAAACTCAAGTAAGCAAAATAACTACAAACCACAATGACTGACATATAATTTCCATATAATGAGTATATACTATGATACTGAGCATTTATTAGAAATAATCACAGAAAATAAGAGGATAACAAGTTCCAAAATTATTTCTCCATGCTGTTTAGAACTTTGGAAAACCATAGAAGCTAGGAGTGCTTGAAGTTTTCAAATCCCTAAAGCTTTCATAAATGTCCTTTAATTTCATGACTGTATTATTTAAAAACTTTCAAAGAAAATTCCACAGCAAATGCTTTATGGTAAATATTATATATTTGAACATCCAACCAATTCACTGTACATTAAAATGAAATATGTACTGGAATTTAGTAGTCTAAGTAGGTAATATGTAACTATAAGAATGTTACAAGGGTAACTCCAACAATACATTTTTATACAAAATAAGCCAACATATACCTGCATTAATAGATGTTCAATAAATATACCTTCTTGCCCCAAACCTTTCATCCTTAATACAGACCATCCTCCTTAATTTTTTTTTTTTAAAGAAAAGTACAATTTGGAGTTAAATTTTAGTGTAACGACCCATGGTGTTGACCAAGATATCTTCAACTAGGTTTACTTTGGTGACTACAATGAAGTGTGTTCATTTCTAAGTTTGTCCTTCCGTGGTGCATCTTCTCAGGGGTCCTGCATCTTCTTGGGGTAAACGTGCTAGTACAGCTGCAAGATGGAGCACAGTGGCTGCAATTCTTTTTTTAATTGAATTTTATTGAGCTCTACAGTTTTTTCTGCTCCCTTCCCTGCATCTCCCCTCCCTCTTCAACCCTCACACAACATCCCGATGCTTCCAATTTACTTAGGAGATCTTGTCTTTTTCTCCTTCTTATGTAGATAGGTTGTTTCCAGGTTCTGGCTATGACAAACAATGCTGCTATGAACATAGTTGAGCATGTTCCAGCCCGGCGAGCTCAATGGTTTTGGCTCTGTCCTACAGATTTCTTCCACTCTATAGGGTGTGATGGAGGAAGGTCTCTAGGCTACAGCCCTTCCACACACAGGGTGTTTAATCTTAAATCAGCACCAATATCACAATGCTGTTCTCATTTTAGTGATGAGCAAACCAAAAGTCAGATGCAGTATGCTTCTAGGGTTGATTTTCATGTACAATAACATGAATGCTATAAAAATGAGCTGATAATCATGTTTTCCCTCTTGGTATGAGCACTCTGATACCCAGGTCAACACATACAGTCAAAGTATGATCACTATGAGACAAATAAAGACAGAGCCCCACTAAAATAGAGAAGCTAAATAAGAAGGAGAACCCAAAGAAAAACATATATTCATCCTCCTGAATATTAACCTTCATCAGACGATGAAAGGAGACAGAGACAGAGACCCATATTGGAGCACCGGACTGAAATCTCAAGGTCCAAAATCAGGAGCAGAAGGAGAGAGAGCACAAGCAAGGAACTCAGGACCATGAGGGGTGCACCCATACACTGAGACAATGGGGATGTTCTATCGGGAACTCACCAAGACCAGCTGGCCTGGGTCTGAAAAAGCCCAGGATTAAACCGGTCTCGCTGAACATAGCGGAAAATGAGGACTACTGAGAACTCAAGAACAATGGCAATGGGTTTTTGATCCTACTGCACGTATTGGCTTTGTGGGAGCCTAGGCAGTTGGGATGCTCACCTTACTAGACCTGGATGGAGGTGGGTGGTCCTTGGACTTCCCACAGGGCAGGGAACTCTGATTGCTCTTTGGGCTGACAAGGGAGGAGGGGGACTTGATTGGGGGAGGGGAG
>NW_026067988.1:1159188-1165489 GCF_014885135.2 Alexandromys fortis | reverse complement strand
AAAGAAAGAAAGAAAGAAAGAAAGAAAGAAAGAAAGAAAGAAAGAAAGAAAGAAAAAAAATAAAGGAAACATTTGGGACACAATTAGAAAGGTAGCTTGGGGGAGAAATTGTGCAAGATCATGCACACCTGGGCTAATGAGCCCTAATCAACCCATGCTGTATTTGGGGAAAAGTAAAGTTAGAAAGGGTGGATACCATTAGAGGTTCTCTTTAGCAAGTTGAAACTGACTCTCTGTCATGAGGTAGACAGACTGGACAAGAAGCAGCAAAGAGGAGAGGGAAATATAGTAGATATTAGAGCTGTGTAATCTGGAAAGAGATGGAATATGCTAGAAAGCTTAAAACTGTTGGGAATGAGGGGAGAGGCGTTACAGAATGGTGAAGGAGAGATGCTGTAACAGATGCGGATTTGAGGGAGTGGAGTCAATCTTCAAGAATGCTTTATAAGTTGAAGTTGTAGAAGTTCTAGAGTTTGATATTGATGTTAATTAGTTCACCATACGCATTTGGAATACTAACAGGCTATCCTGAGAACTCACACTCTACAAATGCTACAATTTTTTAGAACTTCAGACATAGATACAATTCACAGAAGAAAAGTTGCTAGTACAGTATGAATGTGGTTCCTAGAGATAAATGAGTGGTCACTACCCCAAAGTAATGTTTAATAGCCTATCCTAAAACTCATGTGCTGCGAGATACTTTATTGTCTTGTGTTTTGGCATCTCAAAATTATTCATGTTTTCCCTCCACTGAAATGCAAAATTTATGTCAATAAAGATTTTGCATTAGGTTAAACATTTGCATGCCTATTTCTTTTTGCTACTTTCTGTATTCCAGGATGTGTATAGTGAATGTTGCATGATTTTTAAAAATAAGAACAGAAAAATTGTAAGACTAAAAAGCTTACCTTTCATTGTAATTTCTACTCTATAAAACATTCGTGGTGTTAAAAACAATGAATAATGTAAACCAGGAAGTAGGAAAATACCTAGAAACCTTGTGCAAATATTTAAATGAGCAGCAATCACTATACTTTTGTGGAAAAATAGTTGTACCAAGCAATCAGATACTAGGATATTAATTGGCAAAATGAGCACACAGTTTATTAGGAATTTTCTAGAACTATCTTGACAAAATAAATATATTTGAAATCCTCCTGCAATTGTTCCTCATTTTGTAATACATTATCACATTTAATTACTAAGCATTTTAGAAAATTATTCAGCATTTTTAAACTTCTCAGTTGGGTGTCTACTTTTTCAAAGAAAATTACATGTGAGAGCATCCAATTTACTCCAGTGTATATACTAACAGGAAAAAAGAGCTTTCTCTCAATCTTTTAGTTCTCTTGGTTGATAAAACAAGAAGGCCCTAGCCTTTTAAAGAAGATTTGCAAACATGGTTCTGCAGGTGAAAGGGCAAATATTCTCTGGATTCTTTATTGTGCACTCATGTATATGTATGTTTATAGAGACTCAAGCATTCATCAAAACTGGAATTTCTTTCTCTTAGGTGTGCATGCAAAAACAGTGAGTGAGAATTGGTGTATCCAGACAAGTTGTTCTTCCTGTGACAGCTGAATTATGCTCTTCCCAATATGCTAAAACAACAGATTTTCAATTTGTTCAAGGACTTACATCATCGTTTTAAAAGCATTTGAGAATTTGTTCCAGTCATCAGAAACACAGAACTGGGAGAGAAAATAAACACGGAGGTACCAGTGTCACACAGGATTTAAGCCTTTGAAAAAGCATGTGCAATTACAGCGAGCCTTCTCACGGTAAACAGCAGAGGCAAGGTCTTACAAATAAAGGGAGTAGGCAGCTTATGGGATGTGATTAGAGGGGCGAGCCAGATGCTCCTCTCTAAAAATATCTCTTCCTCCTGTTACCTTTAGAATTCATTCCTTGGCATCTTGGCGGTTTTTTTGATAGGCAAGAAACCTCCATTAAAATGTAAATACTCCTGGGAGATGCGGAGCCTTAATCTTTCATCAACTCTCATCTCAGCAGACTAGTTGGAATGAAACAAGAAATAGAACAGAGATTTGGAAAAATGAGTAGAGAAGCAAGATAAAGGGATCCTAGCAGTAGGGAGAGATCCTAAAATTGGAATTTCTATATTTGACAAATTTCCCCTTCATCAATTCTGAGTCAATCAGTGATATACATGGAAGAAATGGAACTTGAAATCACAGAAAGTTCTTCAGAGGCAGAATTAAAATGCTATGCTAGTAATTAAAAGACTTTAAATTTCAGAATTTTACATTTCAAAGATGTGTCTGGATATGAAGGTTTAGGTTAGTAGTTACACTATTTGCTTTTAGATGTCTCTAGGAACATTTGTTACCTCAAGAGACAAAAATCACATCATGAAATACAAACTAAAGCTGTCTACAAAAGATTGGGGAAATATTAACCCAGATTATATAAATATTAACAGAATAATTATATTAAAGCAGAACGATGTAAGGGTAACAGCCTCAATGTAGCTGCGTATGCTGCAGATTCGTGGAAATCTGACCTCTGAGACTGGTGGCTCTGTTTTTTTGTTATGACTACACACTCTTCTATATTATAGTAGGGCAGAAGGTTTGAATCCAGATTGCCACTTATGAGTTTGGAGACTTACTCAACCTTTAGCTAAATTAGTGGCATCTATGAAGTAGTTATTAAGTTATACCATGTAGAAATTTTCAAAGTGAAACAGTTTGTTTAAATGTCAAGGATTTTGAAACACTACAAATTATCTATAAAAGTATGTTTTCATATCATATCTGTTTATTATTAATGTAATGTGAAAACAACAGGCTTAGTTCTGGCAGAATACTGCCTTCTCATGAGTCTTAGTGCTTTATATATATGATTAAATGGAAAAATTCTCTGTAAACATTTAATAATCATGGGACAGGCTTAAAATATCTATACTTTGATTATGCAAATAGGCATTGAAAAAAGATGACAAGTATACCTTTAAAAATGATTAAAACTATGTGAACAATTTTCCATTGTCTACTTAACAACAAACAGTTCGGTCTCTGCACGCTCTCTATCCACCCATCTGTCATGTGGCATAGAACAGGTTTTCCTTTTGTGTATTTATTTTTTCTCATTACTAAGGACAGCTGGCTGACTGTGAATGTTCTGTCAGGTACCATTAACCCTTCGCTTAAGGGAAGGAAAATATTGAATGTTATAGAGCAAATTATTTTCCTCAAGGTTTCCTGGGTGAAACATCGTCTATGGTGTCCTTAAAGACTCCACTTACCATGAAAGCACATGCGCACTGAGCACACTCTGTAGCCATTCCAGATCAGTGCCAGACAAGCAGATTTTTAAGGAATGTCTCATACATATGGAAAATTTGTATCCATGTATTAATTTATTTCTTTTTTATTCTGCTGTTCAATATCCTAGCAATATGCCAATTCTTTATGATGATACAGACCCATTTAAGTGTTCAGAAAGAGACATCCCCAAGAAGATCCGGGATTAAAAGGCATTGCTGAATAACAAAGAGAATGGAATGCATTTCTGCGAGACATGGGGCGTCTTCTTCCACACCAGAACTCTAGCATAATTGTACTCAACTTTGAATAAAATTGTCATCAAAGATCCTATTCAAAATATAAGCAGCTTGAATCATCAATTTAAATTCTGGGGAAATGATATGGAAAGAAGAAAACAAAGAAGAGCATGTTTAAGCAACATGTCCTTTCTCTGCCATCATTTCCTAATGAAATCATTATCTGTACTGATGCAGATGTCACAGCACCATAGGTAGATCTTCCAACAGTAAAAACACAGTTGATGGTGCTATCTAACTTCTCCTCATTGAAGTTTCTAGAACATTTACTTAAACAGAGGGCAATTTGGAGCTTACAGGGTCCTGGTAATGACCTTAATTTCCTAATTCCTTTTTATATGTAGATACAACATCTACTTCTAAGTGCCTGAAAAGAATCTAGCTGTTTAAAAGAAATTTCAAAGGAGAAGGTGAATTTGTATGTTAATCCCCTCAGTATAAAATAAACTTGGGGTGTATTGCAATTATTTCTTTCATCTGTTAAGGTACATATGAGCATCTGTTCAATTGTAAGCAAGCCGGTTTTACCAAGGACCTTAGAAGTCAATGCTGCATTTGTTTTCAATGTATTTTGTTGTATCTTCGCCTACATGGCTGTAAATGAATGTCTTACATGGTTATGCACGGGCTACTTTCTTCTTCATGAACTAGCAGGGTGCCGACAGTGCACTGTGGGTATAAATGCTTCTCCAGCAAAAGCACAATACATACTGGGAAGCACCTTGGGCAGTAATTGATACAAAGGTAGTCTCCTTTCATTTATTGAGTGATGTCCAACCTCCTGCATCCACAGCAACTCAATGTGATTATTTAAACTGACACCCCACAACAACATCATTTGAGAGTATTTAATATGCATGTTTATAAAACTGAGGTTACTTAACATTTTGTTCCACATGCAGAAAAGTACCTAATATATCATATTGGTGCTTTAAGAATGAATGCTTCTTGAATAACTATCCTATCTTTTACTGATTCATTTCATAAAGAAAAAATGCTTTTTAAAGGAAAATAGTAATGTGGAGCCCAAAAATGTGAAGTCATTAAAATAAGGTCACCAGCTTAAACAGTGTCATCTAGAGCCTCCTCCCCTTCTCTAAGTATGCAAAGTTAGTAAGCAACATTGAACATTGACAGCTGACCAGTGTGTGTGCTATGTGTATGTGTGTATGTACACATAATATAAACATATTATATGCATAATAGTTTATATACATAGTATATACATATATACCTTCTTAAAACTTTGCACACATGCATACATACATTGCAGGGGCTAATTGGGACAAAAGTCTAAAGAATTTTCATCCATATATAAGAGAGTATTTTTTTTATTTACCTAAAAGTTCTAACATCAAAACAAGATGGCATTACAGTCAGTATAGTGAATTCATTACATTGCACATCCCGAGATAGTAGTTAGAAGCAGACCCTGTATCCATAGGTCCTAACATACATGAATGACATACACACTCAAACATTACTTAGTGAATGGTTAGTAAATAACATGTCACAAAATAAATAATTTTTTATGCTCTATGCACATTCTAATACATGTTTTCCAGTTCGTTTACAGCCTCATTGCCAAAATATCATAAAAGTTACTTCTAGTTGTGTCCATATTTTCCTTCATCTTTTCCTCCTACCTTTTCATCATAGCAAGTTCACCTATTCCCTGTGTCTATTAAGAAAGAAAGATGAAATCCTAGTGAGTCCTTATTGATCTTTTCTACTTCCCTCAACAACAACCCAATCCACACTCTATGTGTGAGATAGCGTTCTTCACAGTAATTGTTTCTAGAATACCTAGTATATATATTTTCTACTTTGTTCCTGAATTTTACTGAGTGAACTTACATTAAACAGAGGATAAGGGAATTGAATCATAAAAGGCTAAGAAAAATCACTTTATCTTCTACAGCAATATTAGAAAATAATAGTCATTTTACTTCACTTTTCTTCTTTGCTTTCTACCTGGAATGTAGTGTTTTGGCATTCAATAAAACAGGGAACATTTGAGACTCATGAGAACCATGATGTCTCACAGTAGGGAACAAAACTTGTCCAGGACACACAATGGAGCACATAAATCTTTAATTACCGGGGTCCATAAACTATACTATTTTGGTCATTTGGTTACATCTAACATGAATTAGATCTTTCAAACAAATATCTTCTCTTTCAATGTTCATCAACTGAAGCTGTCCCATGCCTCATGATGTCATGGAAAGTATGCTTCTCTCCATTTCCTTGTATATATACACAAGCACACACATGTGTATGCACTTACCGGGAAGATTCTAACCTACGTCCATCCTCGGGAGCTTCATGCGTCTGCCTCAGAGCGCAGAGCTAACAAGTCTACCCGGGAGAGCTGAGCATGGCGTCTCTACTCCAGAGCAGAGCTGTCGAGTCTCTCCCGGGTAAAAGTAAAAATAAACTTAATAGAGGTTAAAATAAAGCTCGCAAAGATGGAAAATACACAGAGAAAATTGATACTGTATGCTATTATGCTCTCTTTAAATTGTTTAAATGCTGAGGAAGGAGCAACAGCTGCTAAAATATATTTGTTTATAAATGCTGCTGAACTAATCCAACGTAGAGATTTTGATGCCTTGACTTTGAAATTTGGATCTAAGGACATGATGCTTTCGAAAGGAGTTTCCTATTTTGTTTTCACAGAGGATGAGACCCTGTTCATTTCTTCTATTC
>NW_026067988.1:1157324-1158125 GCF_014885135.2 Alexandromys fortis | reverse complement strand
GCCCTCATAGGACAGAAAATTAGGTAGGCGGAGTAGACAGAAGAGAATCCTGGGAGAAAGAAGCTGAGTCAGAGAGTTGCCATGATTCTCCCGCTCCAGACAGATGCAGGTTAAGATCCTCCCTGGTAAGCCAGCTCGTGGGCTACACAGAATATTAGAAATGGGTTAGAACAATATGTAAGAGCTAGCCAATAAGAAGCTGGAACTAGCCGGGCCAGGCAGTGTTTAATAGAATACAGTTTCCGTGTAATTATTTCTGGGCATAAGCTAGCCATGCGGGCGGCCGGGTGCCGGGGACGCAGCCCTGCCGCTCCTATATCAACACTTTAACTTCCTAATTTGTGCATGTTTAGAATAAATTTCCTGTTTCCACAGAAGCCATGTACACAATTTGGGAGACACACATATACATGCACACACACACAGAAAAAAAAAACACATTTGATGTGGGAAATCCTTCTGTATGTATTGCTTGTATTGGATAATGAATAAAGATGTTTTGGTCAATGACTTAGCAGAGTAAACCAGATATATAGAGAGAGTAGGCGGAGTCAAAGAGATGTATTGTTCCTTAAAGAAATAGATGCCCAGAACCTTTACTAGAAAGCCACAGCCTCATGCTATACACATATTAATAGTAATAGATTAATTCAAGATGTATGAGCTAGCTAGTAATATGTCAAAGAGTTGTGTAACTAATACTGTTTCTGTGTGATTATTTGGTTCTGAGAGGCCAGGTAACAAACAAGCAATCTCTGTCTCTGTCTTCTCTCTCTCTCTCTCTCTCTCTCTCTCTCTCTC
>NW_026067988.1:1134080-1157278 GCF_014885135.2 Alexandromys fortis | reverse complement strand
ATATAATTTAGTTCACAGGATTCTGTGTATCTGTTCCTTGAGGATAGAAACAGTTTAGAGTGGGTTTTAACTCCTTAATTTTAGAAGTTATGTGCTGGCTAAAGTAGCTTAAAATTCCATTTGTAGCTTGGCAGTCATATCATATTATTGACTAATATTGAAACTTCCTGCAAGTAAAATCCCCACATCTTTCTGACATGTGCAGATAAGCCTCATAATCCTCCAGCCATACTTGTGCCGATAGCCCTTGTAAACTCTATTTTTAGCTTACCTTTGTCCAGCTTTTAAGATAACCCTCTAAGAGAATATTATGCATCCAAGTTTAATATCTGCAATTGTGATGCCTATTACTGATTGCCAACCTTACTGGAGGTTTCAATACATATTGTAAATGAAAATTTATTAATGGGATATCAGAAAGAGTGAAAAGTTCCTCTTCTTAGAGTTAAAAGGTTTCCAGTGCCAAATATCTCAGAAGAATTACTAGCTACTGAATTACTAGTTTCTCACTCAACACATAACAATTAATTTGTTTTTTAGTGATGTCATCTTGGATATTTGGCTTATAAAAGAAAACACAATTTCTTCTTCATCTCTATCTCCCATGTGAAGATACAAGGTGGTGATATCTGTCTGCAACTACAAGGAGATATTAACAGAATTCAGTCCCTTGGTCTTGTACAATTAGCTTCTCAAACTATGGTGACATAACTTTATTTATGTAAATCATTTACATTGTTATTTTGGCATAATATCTGTGATGGTGTGAATTAGCCACATCTGCTATGAGCTCATGTATATGTTCATTCGGTCCCAAGCTCCTGGAGCTTTTTGGGGGAGACTATGGGGCACACCTTTCCTGGGAGGTATACACCATTGAGAATGATCTGTGGGTGTTAATAGAGTTACTCAACTCCCATTCTTTTCTCTGCTTCCTGTATGAGGATAAATGTGTTCTCTCTGCTTTCTACTCTTGCTATTCTGCCATATAGTGCCTTCCCAGCCATTTTGACTTCTAGCCTCTAGAATTGAAAAACCAAAATAAACAGTTTCTTCTATCATGCCATTTTAACAAAATAGAAGAATCTAATATTTCTCCTTAACTAGTAGCAAAGAGGAAATCTTGTAATCTTGAAAAGTATTAACATATTTTAGTGATAGATTAAGATAATAGTATTCATAAATTAGAAGAAGATTTGATGTAAACATATGCTTTACCTGGAAAAGTCAGTCTGCAAAATCATAAAGAAATATGTCTTATATCTTAAAGGCTAATAATTTCACATGGTATCACATTTTGACTTAAGAGACTTGTTTTTCCTTAAAGATAGAATAAATGAAAAGTACTAAACCCCAAATGGATAGACTATGATGATGCAGTGATTCCTATTCTCAGGAAATGATACTGAATGCTTAGAATTTTGTCATACATTTTGAAAATCCATCACCAAACTTTATGGTCTCTCTCTTTTACAAAAGCCTACAACAATACTAAAATAAAAATCAAAACAACAAAAATAGAACAAAAATTTCTCCCAAATCCATGGAGTTCATAGTGTGTTGGCCAACTAATTCATGACATGGTACCTTGTCTAGAGTGAAAATGGAATTCCCAGTGATATCCCATTAGAGAAAACTGTTTTTCCTTTAGCCAAAGTGTAACAATTGCAAATAGGAATACATCCTTAAAAGCAGGTATTATAGCTAGGTGGTGGTGGCACACCCCTTTAATCCCAGCACTAGGAAGACAGAGGCAGGAGGATCTCTTTATTTGAGACTAGTCTGGTCTACAAGAGCTAGTTCCAGGTCTGACTCCAAAGCTACAGAGAAACCCTGTCTCAAAGAACAAAAACAACCAACCAACCAAACAAACAAACAAAAAACAACCAAGCAAACAAACAAACAAAACAATACAGGTATTATATTATTTCCTTGTTTTTTTTTTTTTTTTCTTCTTTGTTGACCTACCCTTGCAGAAAAGCTACAAGACTGTCATTCCAGAGGGGTTGAATCTACAACCAAGGAAAAAATAGTTTCAATTGGAGGTCCAGGAGGCATCTAAACAGAGTTTGGTAGCTGTCCTCTTTATTCTAAATTCAGACAAATTTTGGTCCAATTTTATTCTACATGGCTTCCCCTGCCTTATTGCACTTAAGCATTAAACCCACATTTTCTTCTGTACCTTTGGACTTTCTGCTGACAGGTTCCAAATCACATACATTTTTATTGAAATGTTTGTTGTGTTTTTCTCTCTCCTTTTTGTGAGATTTTCTCTTTCTTTTGCTACAGTACTGACAGAAGGACAGGTAATGCCATTTTTCTATCCCTGTTTTGAAAAAGGAGCAACTCACTGAAACAAAGTTAATGATAAAGAAAATAACTCCAAATACTGAAAGTTGAACTCGGCATTTAGAATAGTAGAATTGTAAAGTGTGCTAGATAAAAATAGAAGTCCGTATATAATTTCAAAATAGTAAATTACTCAAAATGACAAAATTCAATCAAGAACTAATGTAAAATTAACTGTACATTTTTTTCATGACATGCTTTAAATTTTTTGAATCTAGAGACATACTATGAAAAAAACATGAAGAACCAGCAAATTGATTTCAATAGCTTACATTTTATAAACAAATACTGTACAGCAAGTTGTTAATACCTAAGGACTCATTTGTTTTCTTATATACAACATCATTACAAAATAAATATCATGCATTTCTCTCCCCGTAAAATTACAATCAGGCCATTCATTGATGTATTTTTTTTATTTTTTAAAGTTTTGTTCCTTTTTTTTTTTCGTAATGATCCAGATTTTCTGAAAGCATTACTATATTAGGCACGGAGCTTTCCTGCTGTTTTTAAGTGAAGTTAAACACAAATAGGATCTCTCCCCATTTCCATTGAAGTGTCACTCAACCGTGTACCCACGCTAGCGAGGAGGCGGCTCTCTTTGCAGAGATTCGTCATGCTGTGTTTTATACTTAGATTTTTTTTTCAGAAATGAACCTATTCAAATTTCTTATCCTATTTATCTAGCTATGTATTTTTCCTCTGAAAACTGGCCTCATTTAAGCCCATATACATGTGTCTACACACATGATGAAATCGCTGCAATTACACGCTTGTTATATAATATATGACCACAAAACACATTTAAAAAGAATAATGCATCCAGGTTAGTATATTTTTAAATAAAATACTTACAACCTAAAATACAGAGAAAACTTACATTAGCCACACAATATACTTCTATATCATGATTAAATACGTAGATTTAAATATAGAACATGTTATTATCCTTGACTGTCAGTGAGAAACTCCACATCATAAAATAAGATGAAGAAACAATACCACAGACACTAGGTACCAATCTCTTGTATCCTCATACATACGCACACATGGACACACACAAATACTAGGACCTCATATACAGACTACACATAAATAAAATAAAAAAATGAATAGACAAATAAACAAGAGTATATTGCCTTGTTAGTGACTTTGTTTACAGGAATAATCTTGAGAAACTTAAACTGCATTTTTTTGGGGGGGTGGTGTTTCGAGACAGAGTTTCTCTGGGGCTTTGGAGCCAGTCCAGGAACTAGCTCTTCTAGACAGGGCTGGCCTCAAACTCACAGAGATCTGCTTACCTCTGCCTCCCGAGTTCTGGGATTAAAGGAGTGCACCACCACCACCCAGATAATTACATTTTTTATGTAAGCTGCTGTAATGTGATAGATATTTCAATGGAGAAGATGGCGATCACATTATTTATTCAGATGCACATGCAAATTGCAACAGCGTTCATGTTAGAACTGCTGGTAAAATGCTAAAATAGTTTACAAATGTAGTTAGTGCAACAATATATTATCTGCTGTGTTGATAATCTGTGAGTTTTGAAGCCATACAAAGAGAACCGTCATTCAAATTCAGCTTCTTCATATAGCTGAAACCCAGTGACAACCTGGCATGTACACATTGAAGAGTCAAAGCAGTAGCTGACACAGTCACTATTCAATTCTTTTGTGCTTCCTAAGGAGCAAAGCACAATCTAAGGCTTTTCAGGATTAGCTTCATATGGAGTACTTATTTCAGGTTATGTATATTGATTCATCTAAACACACTGGGCAGGACAATATGTAAAGAATCTAATTGTATAATAAACAATTAAACAAAATAACAAACTAAAAAGAAAATGAATAGTGATGATAGCACACTTCAACAATGAAATGTCCCTTAGCAGACTACTCTACTCATTTGTGGCCAATTCTGTATTTTACAAATTTTTCTTACACTATATCTCTAAGGTAATGCGCTCTTATATGTGCTTCTTACAGCTTGATCTATTCTTGTTTTATGTATGAGCATAAATCAACTATGATAACTTTTTGGAAGTGTAAAAAAATACCCTTTGGAAATCTAAAACATGTTTTTCCTATTACTACATGGACTGTTTTGAGGGGAAATATTTCTGGCCAGTTTCAGAATGACAGACAAGGTGCCATTGCAAAAAAAAAATATCCCTTCGATTAGGTAGAATGAGCCTCTACACATTAAAACTCCTTTGAAATAAAATGAATGCTCCAAGTTAATTAATTTTATTTTTTGAGTGAGAGAACTTGGGCACGTGAAAATTCAATGGCATCATAAAAGTGCATGCCTGTCTGTTTAAGCTTAATTCAACATTCAAACTTAGCAAACTTTTCTCATTTACTAGACACAATACATTAAACAGAACAAGTAAATTTCTTTGCATTGGTGGGGGTGGCAAAATATGCTTCGTGTTTCTTCTATAAAACTGAGAGAAAATTAAGCTCTTGGAATTTTTCAAATTATTATGTAGTGTCCTGACATTCAGAAGGAGAATAATATGCAGTATAAATCATCAGGATGCCAGGCAATGGTTAAAATGAAAACATCTTTATGTCCTCATTATTGGACATATTTAATTCTAAAATCTACTTCAGTCCATATGCTGAAACTGGAAAACGTTATCATTTAAAACCTTTTTTGAACCATCCCAGCCCGTTCAGTCCTGTATTGAACTATTACAGGAGCTTACTCTTTTTTAAAAAAAGCACACTCAAAATAATCTCGTGATATCAAAAGCAAACCCACAATGGCCATCTCGACATCTGCTCTAGCTTTCTTACTTCAAGCGCTTCCCTTCCCCCAGGCTTTTTCCTTGATTTATCCAATTTTCTCTTTTCCTCACTCACATTCCTGTGCCATTTTTTTTTTTCTGAGCACTCCATATGCTTAGGAAGCCTTCCAGATTACACGTTTCAAGCTACTGAAGCCTCCTCCATACACCCCAAAAAGCAACCTGTTCAAGCATTGCAACCACGACCTTTCAGAACTTTTTTCTCCCCTATCTTGATTAATATGTCTTATTTATTTTCCCTCACAAGGGTATCACACCTGAGATAAGAATTTATTATGAATTGATTTCTGAAAGTATCATAATTTATTTATTATACTCCTAGCGAGTGAATATTTTATAGCAACTCATTATGATCTATAAGATAGTAATGACTGCAAAATTATCAAAACAAGAGAAAAAATTCAGCTATTTTTAATGTTAACAAGGATAGTTATATTAAAGTTCCAAATTTTATTTTATATATATATCTATATTGTAATCTGCAAAGCAATGCCATACAATTTAAACATTATAAATTCAGTTGGAGTTGATGGGCTCCCATTAACTCAGCCAAACTCTCTCAGTGGGTGAACCCCTCATGGTCATGACTTCTTTGCTCATACTCTCACTCCTTCCACTCTTCAACTGGATCTTGGGAGCTCATCCCAGAGCTCCAAGGTGGATCTCTGTCTCTGTTTCCATCTATTGTTGGATGAAGGTTCCATGGTGATACTTAAGATAATTATCAGGCTGACTACAGGGCAAGGCCATTTCAGGCACCCTCTCCTCTATTGCTTAGGGTCTCTGCTGGGATCATCTTTGAAGATTCCTGGGAATTTCTCTAGAGCCAGGTTTCTTACTAACTGAAAGTGGGATTTGACTAGTCCCTCTGAATGTGGTTGACAGTTGTATGGCTGGGGCAGACTGAGGGGCCACTCACAATGACACTGGGGTTTGTCTCTACTCCATGTACTGGCTTTTGGGGATCCTTTTCTCTTTTGATGTATACCTTGCTCAACGTAGATGTCCTAGGGATGGCCTTGGACTTTCCACGGAGCAGGTAGGTGCCTTACCCTCTTTTAGGATTGAAGGGAGTAGGGTGGGAAGGTGTGTGGAGGGAGTGGGAGGAGGGAAGGAAGTGGGAATTTGGGTTGGTATTTTTTAAGTAATAAAATATAATAAAAAATTATAAATTCAATCCAGAAACTCAAGGTAAAGTCACACTTTCCACATTTAATAACTGAATTAAGTGTCATTGTTATTAAATTATAAGACAAATGATTAAAGTTTGGACAATGTGTAGCAACTGAAGGTGGGCCTATCAGATATTCTCATAGTTGTTCTTATTTCTTGATCTCTGTGCTCGAAGCTTTAAAAGCAATGATCTAATTCATAGCTCATATTGTCACCTCCATTCACACAAACTTGTGGACAAGTTCTGTGGGTTTCTGAACTTGAGGGTTTTTTTTTTATTATTTAGCAAATGGGTCATAATGATCATCATGTCTATCCCGCTGGCTTTTTAGTTTGCATCAAGTAGCGAGTGGCTAATATATGTTTCAATTTGTTGGATCATGGGTCACACGCTACAGCCCAGATTATCCATATATTCATAGCAGTCATCCTGTCTGTCTCCCAGGTGCTATGATTACAAGCACAGCCTACCATATGCAGTTATAAAAATATTTTTGATCACACATACAAGCATTAATCTATAGAAAATGAGTTATGTAGCAGAAAGTATGTGTATGAAAACCATTACAAACCTTAAGACTCTGCCAATCCAAGTCAGAGTGCCTATGACTTCGTATAAATGGCTGCTCTCTATAGAAGCTACCTCATACATATACATGGGGACTGCTAACAATGAGGATTGTTTTAGAAAAAAAACCAGAAACTATTGTTAGGTCACATTAAGGCATGTTTCTTTGGAAGACAAAAAAGACAGTTTGATTATAAGTGGGTTGAGATTTTAAACATTTCTAAATATTAGGTTTCCTTCTTTTAGATTTTGTTTTACTCATTTTTTTTGTCTATGTTAAATTTTTAAATGAGGTATTGCTCTGTAAATCTGATAAGCCTGGAACTCATGAGAGTAGCCCCAGGCTACTTTCAAACTCATCGTGATCTTGCTGTTTCTGTTCTTGCAGGAGTCAGCCCATGACAGGTGAATGTCCCTGTCTACAGTGCTAAGATAGTGGTTTACCTAAACTTACATCACAAAATGACCTTTTGATAATAACTTCAGTTACTACTTCTGCTCCAGACTTGTGAGGGCATCACAATATTTATGCTCATTCTGTAGAAAGTTCATAAAGAGTACTATAGTGAAGGGTTGAGAGAATGAGACAAAGGAATACAAAGGAGACTAGAACACCTTCAGAGATGGTAATTACCTGAAATTAGGAAACACACACTGATGAAATGGAAGAGCATGAAGCCAAATGATAAACTAAAGGTGACCTCTCTTCTGGTACCCAAATATATGATTAAATATGTATTCCAAATGCCAACTCTAATGCTTAAATCAGATGCATAAGAAAGAAAAAGGAACTGAAGGACCTTACCGGAAGGTCCTTGACTTCACAATCGGGAAGAGGTTTACAATCCTGGAGAATGTACAGTTTCTCCAAGAGGAGAGAGTAGAAATTATGTAGGACGAAGCACACCACACAAAATTGCAAGATGCCTCCAAACCTTTTTCATAAATAAAGCAGGAATTTCTCCTCTCATATGCAGATCTGTTTATTGATACATGCATGTACTGGTAGCAGTATCAAATAATCTATATACACTGCTACTGGCCAATATCACCACTATCATCACATGTGACTCTACAATCTAAACCAATGAAAAAGTAAATAAAATTCACATGAGATATTTAGTTTTACTGGTTATTTTTAAAGGCTTAAAAATACATATGGACATGATATTCATTCACATGGCTATAGAATACTTTCATCATTGAAAAAAAATTCTTTAGAGGAGTGCTGATTTAATATAATACAGTTTTTCAATATTGAGATATATGCACTTCTTACTTAAGTGTAAAATATGTTAGAGAACCAAATATATAATGCCGAATGAAGTTTAAAACAAATAATACTAACAAAAGAAAATCCAAAGACTTCTGAATACATGCTTTCCAAGTTATAAAAAAGAATCAGATCAATTGAAATTGTTGCTATCAAGGGCTTCATTTCTTCATTTTGTTTTAAGATATTAAAATACTTAAAATAACTTTGCATTTTTAGAGTAATTAGCAAACCTAGAAAGGCTGGAGCCCTTTCATAACATTGGGGACATGTTATTATTTTTAGAATAAAGCCATTTCATGGTTTCTGCTTATCATTTTGTGGCACTGATACCTAGCATGCACTCAGTAACTATAGATAAAGGAGTTTCCCTTCCAGTTCTAACAGAAGATCACTCAGCATCTGCTTCCACACTTACATTGGCAAGGGATTTGCCACCTCAGAAAGGGAAGCATTCCATTTTTAACAGTTCAGTTTAGAAAGAAGTTACTTCATTACAGAAAAATCCAAATTTACCTGCTTATATAACTCTCATTAATCTTATGGTTTGCTAGATGAAAATGAAGAGAAATGTCTTTATTTTCCCATGCATGAGAAGTCTTTGAAATACTGATATGTGACTTTAAGTCTTAACCTCTTCATTTTCCTTATATAGCATCAGTTCCAAAAACTCCTTTGTCCTTCTCTAACTCTATGGTGTCTCCCAAAAATGTACCATCCAAAACATGACATTATCCTGCATCTGCTCTTTGCAATACAGAGAGGACTGTGGGAACTACTCTCGATAGTTTTGTAGAGCGCACTTCTATTAATGATGCCCAAGATCCCATTAGCTCTTCTTGGCATTCCCATCACAGGATGACTCATAGTCTACTTAGGATCAACTAAGAATACCCAACTTTAAAGATGAGCTCTTGTCAAATCCTGACTCCTTTGTCCTTGGCTTGTTTGAGTTGCTTTTATATATTTCATTGGGAGATTTTATGTTATGTCAATAGCTTTGGTGCATTCTTTTCCTCAGTGAAGATTTCTGAAACTTTAACTCTGTCAATCATTTAGTCCATTAGCAATCAAGCAAATTTTGAGCTTCATGTGAAATATGACCCATATACTTACATCTAAACTGTTGCTTTTTAAAAGAGTTAAAGGGCAAATACCAATGTATACTATTAAAACTTCTTTCTATTTGTTTTTTTCGAGACAGGCTTTCTCTGTGGCTTTGGAGCCTGTCCTGGAACTAGTTCTGTAGACCAGGCTGGTCTCGAACTCAAAGAGATCTGCCTGCCTCTGCCTCCCGAGTGCTTGGATTAAAGGCATACACCACCATCGCCCGGCTAAAACTTCTTTCTAAATCTGATGCTTTCATATCACCAGTCTGTCAAGTTATTACATGAAGAGGCAATATATGCAAGAATGCTACTGTCTATATTAACACACCTAGCATAGAGTCTTGGAGGTCTAGGAGTGAAACTGTCTAAAACATGAGTCACTTAATGCTATTTGAGGAATGATAGCAAGAGAGAGAATTCCAACTGGGAGCTGCATACTCCAAAGCCTATCTTTTACCAAGACACAATGACTCTCTTTAAGCAAAGTTAAAGGTTCTTAGTTTAGCACATCAAACAAATGTATCTATCCTATTCCCAGAAATAAGAAATATAAAAATTGCTATTAAAAGCCATACTGACTATGTTAATTTATTCCTGTGGCATTCCAGTAATCTGCCAATCATTTTTAATTGAAAATAAATGTTGTTGCAGCTACTCTCGTGGTTGTGAATACGTCTCAATGATTCTACACATCCCTAGATGTTTGCAGCATATTCAGTTTTCAACGCCCACCTTTTTCCTGAAGCACTATCAAGTCCATTAATCAGGGATTTTAAAAGTACCATTTAGAATTCTCTTTTAAGGTAGCTTTTTTTTGTTTTTGTGATTATAATGAACTTATATCATTTTCCTTTCTCCTTTCATCACCCTAAACCATCACATGTACACCAACTTGCTCATTTCTACTCAAAGCCATGTTTCCTTAATAGTTGTTACATATATAACCATATTTTATAATTCATCTAACCTCTGAACAGTGAGTGTAATATGTTGTTAAATTTGATATCAATATATTTTTTTTTGGTTTTTCGAGACAGGGTTTCTTTGTGGCTTTGGAGCCTGTCCTGGAACTAGCTCTTGTAGACCAGGCTGGTCTCGAACTCACAGAGATCCGCCTGCCTCTGCCTCCCGAGTGCTGGGATTAAAGGCGTGCGCCACCACTGCCTGGCTGATATCAATATTTTATCATTCATGTGTTACAGTCAATAGCCTGTATAGTGAAGATTATTTAAACCACTAAAGGCTAGAGTATACAGAGAACAGCATTTACTGATACGTGAATATTGTCCTCTGGGTTTACAGTAGCATGACTGAGAAATGTCAGCATCACTATCATGTCCAGTGCTTTATTTCATGAATCGATGTTGTTCATGTGAATGGAATATCTTATCTTTCAAATCATTTTTAGATAGAAAAGGATAGGTTAACTTATCCTGCAGAATATTTCAAAAAATACTTGTGCACTGAATTAAAACAACTAAAATATTTTGACTACAATTTTAGTTTCAATGACATGCAAACAATAAACTAAAGAAGCTAAAATCAGTTTATCAATTAATAAACTTTGTTCACTGTGAATAAACCTGAAATGTACCATGTGCAAACATACATAATATGCTACATTTGTAAATGAAATCTTTCAGCAAAAAAGTTTCTTTGTCAAAATTATAAATCTTGAATTAGCCACAGTAGTGATAGCTGCCTTGTTTCCAAGACACGCACATATGTGTGTCCTATATAGAATATTTTTTATTAATGTCATTCTCCTAATCTCCTTTTTGTAATTATAAGTGCATAAAATAATAGGAAACAAAGCAAGCATTCCTGCTTAGGGTATCCACGTTAAGGAGAGTATTATCTCACTTCTGGGGGATTTCTACCACGTTGATGTTTCTCTAAGTTGATTAGAATTTCAAAACTCTAGATGCATAACACTAGAGATAGTGTGATGATTATTACTCTCACATAATTTTCACCGCAGAAGAATCTAAAAAAAAATAATTTATTGAACTGGGTAGTATTGTGTGAGCGTATGTACACTGTGAAAATAGCAAGCCTGAGTCATTTCTCTATCAGTCCCTAAGTCTGTGGTGGGAAGGGGATATCAGTTAAGAAGTTAAAGAAAAGACAGCCCAGTTTCTCACACACAACTAGCTTTCTTCTCTTGAGTTCTCACCCTGGGTTGCTTCCAGCTTTTGCAATGCTTCCTCACATTTCCAGAGGGCAATGGGAGTGTTTCTGGCAGTGAGGTTACACTATTCTCCACCTACTGTCGTACATTTTGATTACAGGAATCTGAAGGTGTCTTTCCAGTTTAAAAAAAAGGGGGGGGGAGGGAATGGAGGGAGTTGTACAAAAAAAGAAAGGCATTGTATATCAAATTCCTATGTCCAGCCAGTAATGATCAGTGTCAGGATCCCTATCAAATCTGTCTAATTGTATGACCACCTTAAATATGCAGACCGCTGTGCATTCGGGCCATTATAGGTATAAATCAAGGAGGTCCAGGCTATCTGGATTCAATGTATCTCTGAACTGGAACATCTACTCACAGAAATACATATTGGAATTATATTTGGACATTTTTTTGTTTGTGTGTTCTGAGTTTTCTGTCTTTTAAACAAAATACAATAAGTATGTAATTGTCATCAAAGCTCTGTGGCCTGATTCACTGTTACCCACTGCTGAGAATTGTCAGGATAGCTTCATAAATTACAATAACGTATATCACAAAGGATACAGGACTGTGTTATTCATATGTGTAATCACCCATGGACTGACTAGAAATAACAGAGGTCTTATTATGCAAACAGCAGTTCATAGTATGCAAATGAATATAAAAAACCACAAACTCCAGAATAATGTTTATTGATGTGTCCTTAGAATCCCTTTAAAAGAAAACTACATTATTTTGTCTTTTCAAAAGCATGAAGAAAGATCAAGGATGAATGCAGGGGAACATTTATGCTTTTTGCCTTGCAGTTTTGAAAAGGAACTACTACCTAATCCTATTCTGATTATTTGATTTATTTTCTCTCAAGGCCATTAATTCCTCTTGGCTTCATTATAGGCTTGTGTGAGGTTTATACGGTGTCTTTTTTAATTGCTTAAACTAATCTATTCAATGACTGCAAATCTAATGCATACTGGAGCTGGCGGCCCATAAATTCTACCCTTCAGAGGTGTCCTTGAACATGTGTCAGTCCTGATGAAGAGCAGAGGCAAAGCAAGAATGATAAAATGGGATGAGGTATTTTCAAAGAATGCATGTAAGAGATCAATCTCAAAAGACATTTTAGTTAAAAAAGAATATAATTTAAAACCCTCTTTCTCTTTTATGTTTTCGTAAAGAAGTATTCAACATATGAGAATTAGCACTCGAAGCTATTGTTAAACAACAGTGTGCTATACAAAAGGTACATTAGGGTCATTAGCTATGATCTGACTTAATGTTTTCAGAAGTTTTATTTTACTATACTACATCTATCTGTCTGTCTGTCATCTCTCTGTCTACTTATTATGAGTGTGTGCACATACACCAGAATGTATGAGTAGTGTCTGAAGACACTTTGTAAAAATTGTTTTACTCCTTCCACTTACGATCTTGGTGGATTAGACTAATGTTATCAAGCCCGGAGGAAAAAACTTTTACCTACGAAGCCATTTCTCCAGTATTCACTATATCCGTCGAATGCAAGCTCACTTCACACCATAGGGGGGGAAGGAAGCTATGTTCCTACACTTAGTTAGGCCCCGATCTTATGAAATCCATAGTAACCATGGAGAGTTTCACTTGAATGTGTGAGTAGTACGAACACACGTGTACAAGCACACAATCAAAAAATGCACAGCTTCACAC
Source organism: Alexandromys fortis (assembly GCF_014885135.2). Classification (NCBI taxonomy): domain Eukaryota; kingdom Metazoa; phylum Chordata; class Mammalia; order Rodentia; family Cricetidae; genus Alexandromys; species Alexandromys fortis. The sequence goes on along the minus strand of NW_026067988.1, from coordinate 1,144,132 downwards.
CACAGTGCAGGAAATCCAATCATTTTCCCAAAGTGCTTGATGGAGAACAGATGACTGTGCTCTGTGTAAAGAGAATGATCATAATTGTCTCCCGAATTTGTAAACATCATTATGGACACACAAAAACAAGAGAAGCGAGATAAGCAGCCACTTTCGTAAAACGCAAAGTATAGTAACATTCTTTCAAAACCCTTTCTATTGCCATCGTGCCTCCCGTTTTTAGGGCCCCTTGCTTATCCGAGTCATACCTATTGCTGGAGACTGAAAAAAAAAAATAAAAACTAAGTCATGGAAATCATATTTTTTTCAGTTATTTTTCTGCCCAAAGCAAATCTTTGATACTTCTGCACTTTTTTTTAACCACTGGGTATCATTTATATTAACTCCTGAAATAACTGATCTGTGCCCTCACTGATATCTATGGCAATTTCTAAAAATATCCATCTGAAATCCTGGTTCATCGTTTCATTTTTTCCCCCCACAGGGATGTTTTGACACTGTTTTAATCTTTATTACGTTGATGGAGAAACTTTGAAACTGGTTTTGGCAACCAGACAGTCTCAAGATCAACTTGAGTCATTGCTAATTCTAATTGAAACTCGCGCTCCGTGACTCATTCCTTTCCTGGTCCTATCCTTCTTCTGAAGCTGTAAAGTAAGACAAAAGAACAAAGCTAAACAGAATGAGTCACTCTCTTCTTGCCTATGCAATACATATAAATTCTTCGATGAAGCATCTTCAGAGATTTTCGTTTGTTCTTTTATTCTTCCGTTTTAGATATTCATCCCTTTTTACAATAGCATTTGGATACAACCTAATGGAACCATATTTTACAATGGCTGCCTGGTTTCCTTTGAACTCAAATCCTGATTCCATTTTAGTATCATTTGTTACTTCGTCCTTGAAGTAACAGCGCTTTTGATTCTTCTTTCTGTAGAGTACTGTTCTTGCATGACTTCTTAGAACTAGTATTTTTTCTAACTATCAACACTCTTAGAGCTACAAGGCTTTTTACCATGTTGTTTCAGTCTTTCAGAAATCCAGAGGCTCCCATAATGGCTTCCTCAATCAAGATATCTCTTTGCTAGCTCTACACTTTTGTCCTTCCCTCATTTAAGCCATCCCATTCCCTCATGTTCTCCTCCCCTTCTGTTCTCCCCTCCCCTCCCCTTCTGTTCTGTCCCCCCTTTCCCCTCTCTTACTCCAAATTTTCTCAGGAGTTCTTATTTATTTCCCTTTCCCGGGGAGATACATGTAAGACTCTCTTCGGGTTCTCTTTTTTTCCTGGCACTAAGGAAATTGCCAGGAATCCACAAGGATAGCCCCATCTAAGGTCCTAAGCAATAGCTGAGAGGGTACCTAAACTGTCCTTTTCCCATAAACAGATTGACAACTACCTTAACTGTCATCGTAGAAACTTCATCCAGCAACTGATGAAAGCAGATGCAGAGATCCACAACTATCACTGGACCAAGTTTCAAAGAGAGGGAGGAGCAATAATATGAAGAAAGCAGTCCAGACCATGATGGAGATAGCCACAGTAACAGCTGACCTGAGCGAGTGGGAGTTGATTCCTGAATGACAGCAGGGGAACCTTCATTGGCCCTAACTAGGTCTTCTGAATGTGGGTGACAATTGTGTGGCTGGGCCATCTGTGGCGCCACTGACAGTGGGATTTTTTTTTTTTTTTAGGGCTCGTTTTCTTTGGAGGGATGCTTTGCTCAGACTAAATATAGTGGGATACCTTGGTCCTGCCTCAAAGTGATGTGACAGACTTTGTTGTCTCCCCATAGGAAGCCTTTTCTTTTCTGAGGATTGAAAGGAAGGTGGAGGGGGGAAGGTGCAGGGAGGGGTATGCCGTGCACCTCGCACCGCGCCCCTGTGTCTGTGCTCTGTGCGCTGGCACCCAGTTCGAGAGCTTCAGGCAAGGGGGCTGGAGGTTAAAATACACAGACACGATAGCCACGCCCCAGACAAACCCACCAGAAACCACTCTCCTGCCATCAGGAACTCCTGAAGGTCTCGTGCTCAGCGCAGCTGTAGGCCCTCAGATCAGGGGGAAACAAGTTGTTTCAGGATCTGGGATCTTACTGCTCCCAACAGGGGTAGAACGGGTGGGTGAGGAAACTCGGAATGATATGTAAAAAAGATTGTTTAAAAAAATAATTATAAAAATCTAAATGCTCACTGCTACTTTTTAACATTGCTCATGATGTATGGCCTCAGTTCTATTTTAATGTGCAGATATAAAATGAATGTTCTTAATTCTATCTGAGCAAAAATAGATTGTAAGGGCGAATTCTAAAACTTAAAACGGAGGGGTAAAAATCAAGGCCATTTTAGGATAGAGTAAGACAAGATATCAATTCAAAGGAGAAAAGTAAAATTATAGTTGAATTAAGTAGATCTTGGGAGATGAAATAGTTTCATTTGATTTTAAGGTTCTGAAAATAATTAATTCTATGCAGTATTTCTGATTTGCTAATACTTTCCTTAGGTATTCTTAAAGTAATATGTAGGAAAAACATTTGTGCATTAGGTAATATTCTAAAGTCTTCTAAAACAATGTGCTTTCATAATAAAATGTTTAGGGTTCTTCCAGCACAGAGAATGGGAAGTAGATACAAATTCTTAGCCCTAACTAAGAAGCTCTTTGCAGGCCTAAGAGATAGCTCATAGGTTAAGACCACTTGCTGCTCTTCCAGAGGAACTGTATTCAGTTCCCAGAACCCATATTGCCTCTTACAACTATCTTTAACTCCAGTTCTACAGGACCCATCACACTCACACAGACATACATACAAGGCAAAACAACCAATGTGTAAAAATGAAAGGAAGGAGAAGGGGAAGAGGGTGAGGAAGAAGCAGAAGCAGAGAAGAAGAAGAAGGAGAAGGAGAAGAGGAGGAGGACGACGACAACGACAAAGAAGAAGAAGAAGAAGAAGAAGAAGAAGAAGAAGAAGAAGAAGAAGAAGAGGAAGAGGAAGAGGAAGAGGAAGAGGAAGAGGAAGAGGAAGAGGAAGAAGAAGAACAAGAAGAAGAAGAACAAGAAGAAGAAGAACAAGAAGAAGAAGAACAAGAAGAAGAACAAGAAGAAGAAGATTGTTTGCAACAGAAATCCACTAGGACTGAGAAAATCAGTTTTCTCTAATAGAAAGTTATTGGGTTTATTGTCTATACTCCAGAGGAAGTCATGCCCAAGAATAGTTGGCCAACAGAAAACATACTTTTTAAGTTTTGTATGCGGGTGGGTGGGTACTGCCTTTTGTTTTGTTTTATTTAGTTATTTCTCATTCATTTTTGTTGTTGTTTATTTTCTTTGTTGTGGAGAGAAACTAGGAGGGAGAGAGACAGGGACAGACAGAAGGTGAGAAAGAGAGAGAGAATATGAAGCTGGGATGAAAGATGGATCTGAGAAGTTAGGGGGCAGGGAAAAAAGACATGATATTGATATATTTTATGAAAAAAAACAAAATATTTGGGTTTCAGAAATTAACCTTAACCATATATTTTATAGACAAAAATCTCCTGTAAAAATGAAATACCATGCAGGTTTTATGCCAGTTTTGATTCTAAGGCAGCTCCTCAGTAAAATTTTATTTTGCAAAGTTTAATTATGAGCAACTGAACATGCAGTACAAAGTGAACCCTTCACCTTCTCGGCAGCAGTGTTATGACATAACTTTGTTTCAATAAGACAGCTTTAACCACATAGTAGTTAAATGACTTTTGATATGACACTAATAAAAGCCTGTCTGATATTAGAGATGCTTAAGATTTTGCTCCTTTGTTTATTTTGAGGATATTAATCATGGCACAAAGCTAATAAAAGAAAATTGTGGGTTTAAAGTTTCCATTAAAGAGCCCGGATCATCACCATGAGCTAGCATGATGAACGCTTACAGAGCATCTCTGTCTGTCTTCATGGAGGCTAGAGTCAACAGAAGAGAAAAACCAGAGCATATTATAAAACGTTCAAGTGTAAATTACCTTGAATTAGCCAATTATAACAATCAGAATCATTTTAACACCCTAAAGTTTTCTCCATTTTGGCGAAATGTCATTAGAATACAAATTAATTCATGAAACTACCAATTGTAATGTTAAGTTATCTCAAAGAATATTTTTGTTGTGCTAAGAAAAAATAACAATGACAAACGTTAGTTTAGCATTGCTGTGTGTTAGACTGTCTGGCTTAAGTGTGATACATATGTATGGAATGACTTCATCTGAGAATCGCCCGGCAGGCAAAGAGGTATTATTTCCATTTTATATTAGAGAAACAAAAGAACAGATGTGTTCAGTAAATTGCCCAAGCTCACCCAGCTAATAAAATGAGGCGCTGTTAACACAGCATGCTCTGAAACAATGTTCTGATATGTGATAAATACTACTTGGGTAGCTGACAATCATTTCTGGAAAACTCAAATTTCATATCAATGCTGAACACTTTTACTTAGAGCAATGAAAAATAAACGGAGGTTGATGAAGGGACAAAGACATAGAAGACTCGCTCAACTGTCTTTAAAAATCTGTCCTCCTTAACAATCTCATTGAGAAAACATCTATCAAGTGTAAACTGCATACCATGAATACAACAATTGGGTGCCAAGAAGATGAAAGGAATGTACTTGACTTTGCAGGAGTCTTAATATAGCAAACAAAAACAATTACAATAAGACAATGTGAGAGTCGATATATTTATTCAACAATTACTATGATATCTTCTAAAGTGGGAGGTCCTTCTGTCTGTGTGTTGCTTTTCTCGGTTAATGAATAAAGAAACTGCCTTGGCCTGTTGATAGGGAAGAACTTAGGTGGACAGGAAAGATGAAATTTAATGCTGGGAAGAAGAAGAAGGGTCGAATCAGGGAACCGCTGTGGAGCCACCACCAGAGTCAGACATGCTGAAACTTTGCTGGTAGGCCACGACCTTGTGGTGATACACATATTAATAGAAACGAGATAAATTAAGATATAAGAATTAGCCAATAAGAAATTAGAGCTAATGGGCTAGGTAGTGATTTAATTAATACACTTTCGGTGTGATTATATGTAAGCTAGCCAGGCGGCTGGGACAAACAAGCAGGCCCTCCTTGCAACAATCTTCCCATAGCAAATTCACAAGACCTGAAAAGTAATACGTTCCTAAGCAAAATTGTAGAAGGTCAATTCAGTAAGCAGTGCTATACTGTTTGCTACACCAGAAAGAGAATGCTAAAGAGCTGAGGCTTGTAGAAAGAAAGACATGATAGTAATTAACTAATTGTATTATCAAATCTATATATTAATGAAAGACTTATATTTAAGCCAGATTCCTCTTACATGGGGAACTATGATGAGAGCCATATAAGACGTCTTTGTACACATTTCCTTCACAGACATTTCAACTATGTAATTGCTTTTTTTTCCCTATAATACAATTCTTTGGATTCCAAATGCTTTTCAAGGACATCCTTGTTGTTTATATTTATAAAATAGAAATTTGATTCCTATCCACAATACATTTTTGTTCTTGTTTTTGTTTGTTTGTTTGTTTTTAGAAAAAAGCCTTTCATTCAACTTAGCAAAGTTTAGAGTGGATACAGAAAATGCGAATAAGTTAGTCAAAGGGATTTTGAATTTCCTAACATGGAAGTCAAGGAAAGTAAGAAACCAAACAAATGTTATCATTAGCATGACCAATACAGAGGATACTCCATCTCTTGATAATCATCAGGAGAAACACAAACTGAAAGACTGAAGGAGTGCAGAGATTTATTGGACATGAACCATCAACATTATCATGTTTCCATTGTATCTTCTTAAGGATAAAGACAAAAATCATGAAATTGCGTATTTGTTTTATGTATTTGAACCTGATTTTTCTTTCTGATTTCCATTTAACATTCTCCCAGATCTGGAAGGTAGATGTTTCTTTACCTTCAATGACCCAGATATCCAGTCTGCTACGTTTAGAAGATTCGTTGTGCTCACTCACAAGGTATGTATAACTTGTACCTTTTTCTCTTTCTAGCAATGCATTTCAGATAAATACGTTTTTGTAACAATATGTACAATTTTGGCTTTCTTGGATCATATACCTTACTATTTTAGAATGCATACTTCCTATATGCTAGACAGGTGAGCTATCTTATAGAATGTTCCTCTTATAAAATCCTCTGCCTTTAAGATTGATTGGAATAAAGTGCTGAAAGCCTTTACACCAACTTCGTGAACACTGCAGCCTGAACGGTAGGCTGTACTATAAATGGCAGCATATGGCTGGAGAGTCAGAGCAGCAGGACAATGTGGCTGTGCCCAGATCCCAGCTGTAGGCATCTGAAAAACCCTTTTGATGTTGGTACCTGTATAATTGCCTCACATCAAAAACAAAAAAAGGATGCCTATGTAAGATTCTGTTGTCTTAAAGGCTTTATTAAGTTGTTGCCCAAGGAAGGAAAGCAATACAATGTTTACATATGTTTGCCAGCATCATACAGCTCCTTTATTCTGGCTTTGCTGGCAGGTGTCTCTTTAAGTACTTATTCTAAATGGAACACAACTGGGAGACATCATAAAGGGCACTGTTGACAAGTGTCATAGCAGGTTCCAGCTTGAATGGTAACTGAGCAGAAGGTCTCTCTCCAGAGTACTTCAGATCATCCTAATTGTAGCATCATTTCCACCAGGAACCCAGCTTCTACTAAAAAGGAATGCTGGGAAGTACTGCTTCTGCTGAAAACTCATCTCCTTCTTGGAAATGGTCCATGGTACCGGATTCCCATACAAAATGCCTGCAATGCTACTAGCAGAATGTTGACTTTAATGTCAAAATTGTAGTATTTCAATGGAATACATAACCTACACAGAAGTCAATAACAGTAAGTGAAAACTTCACAAATTACATTTTTTTTCATAATTGGTCTACCCTTTAAAAATACTTCAAAGCCGTCAATTTTCCAGCATATGAAGGTCTACTTTTCTCAGTACAGAAATGGAATATCAGATGTATAATCTGTTTTCTGATATTTACATTCCTTTGTGGAATTTAATACTTGTTACTTTGGAGGTCCTGTCATTGTTTTTGCTGTCTCACAAGTTGGAAGATGAGAATGATCAGATGCTAAAACAGAAGAACCCATTTAAGCTACTGTTTTTAGGTTAATTTGCTCTTTTGTCAGGATCACTGATCTGTAAAATAAAAACCACATGTTGCTGATAGTTACCTATTTTGGTGCATTTCTGTTTACAAGTAAGATACAAAACACCAAGATACAAACTTATTTTTCTTATTTTGTATCATCCTTAATTTTTTTCAATCGCCTTTGGTAGATATTTGTGTATCATTGTTTAGATACTCATATTTTGTCTTATTTTAAACAAATAATTATCTTCCATAAAATACCCATCAAATGACAAAAATAAGCTTATGATTATAAAGAAAAACATATTATTTGTAAATAACTATAAGTCATCTTTCACAAGTTGAAATTTAGTAATTTATTGAGGGGAAACAATATTTTCTTGTATGAAAATGTGTTGAGTTAGGAATAAATATTTTATGAATGAATATTTATAACCTCCTTTGATATCATTGTTGTCATACTAGTGAACCAAAGAAACAGATAGTGCCTTTTTTAGAAAAAATGCATAAATATGAATTTGATATGACATTTCTCAACAAGGCAAAGAGTTAGTTAAGCTTCTTCAAAAGCAAAGTTGCAAAACCTGGAGTTTCTACTGCGATTGTGTTTTAGGTTTGCATTGCATGCAAATTCAGACTCTAGGAAAGCTTTCCTGCAGAAACGCACCACAGAACATTTTGTTCAGTGGCAGCGTGGATGTACGACAGCCATTTTGTAAGATTATCCTGTCTAGTAATATCACAACTATCCAAGTTCATGTAAGTACACTCTGATATTTGTATGACAAATTGCCTGCCACATCCCCCAGAACACATCCCTGTCATCAAATGACACACAACCATAATTAGATCCCCCCCCCTTTAGTTTTGTATCTCAGTATCATTGAACTCATTTCGGTAAATAGCAAGCCCTTTCAGCACGAAGAAAGCAGGCATCTATCACTCCCTCACAGTTTATCCAGAGTCTGTAACTGTACTAGGTGGAATTTCTCTTTTTCACCTTGCCTTTCTTAGTAACAGTGATGGAAATAACATACAATTGATAACATCAGCCATCAGTGCTCTGGTGCCTATTCTATTCACATAGAGGCATTTTTCTCCTGGGCTTTCACCATTGTTTTCTAGTGGAACACACCTCCACAACTGCATTTTTCACATAGATACAAGCAACTTCTACTGTCTTCATAATGCCAGTTGTTGTCTCTGCTGCTAGACACATTCAAAATTCCTGAAAGAACAATCTACTATATCAAATATCTCATGAATAGTTCTACCTCTGGAGTGTGAAGACCACCATCAACTTCTACAGTATGACCTCAGGAAGATATATTTCAGTACCCATTTTGCACAGCAAAAACGAATACTCTTGAATCTTCCACCTGTTTCCATCTCTCCCAAAGTCTTCCCAGTGTGTCTGCTGAACATCAGTCATGCCTCGGTATGCTCATTATTTTTCGTCATCCCTCTACCTCTTCATTCCTGTGACATTCTTCACCATTTAATTACCAAGTGCTGCAACACCTCCTGACTTAATTTTGAAAAATTCCTTTTGTATTCTCAGTGTAGTTACTTTGATTTTCATCGATTCTCATAACCATTAGTGTGGTAATCATTTTCCCATTTACTTGTCATGTCTATCTATTGTTATTTCAGCATCATCTTGACTTCAGACCTTTACATCAGTTTGTTCTGCCTCTCACCTCTCTATCTCACTAGATGGAAAATCTGATTGCTCAGTTACTCATATTTTCACACTGGAAATATTTTAATACCATAGCCTCTTTCTCAATCTGTTCTAATATACCAAGGAGAATTCTTTGTCTTTGGTTCGCAATTAGATATAAATATAATACAGTCACACACACACACACACACACACGCACACGCACACATTTTCATCTCTCCACCTAAATATCAGTTTTACTTCACAGAGGCATACAAAGTTTTATGACACCAAAACAGAATTGTATAATCATTTCATCCTCTTAACATGTTTTTATTTAAATTAGAATAAATATTTATTATATGGGAGTGATAAATTCCTAAGGCCGTAACCACTTAAGCCTAGTTAAACCATCCTGACGATACTATTTTTTTTTTCCTTCAAGACAGGACTTCTCTGTGTAGCAGTCCTAGCTGTCTTGTAACTAGTTCTTGTAGACCAGGCTGGCCTTGAACTCAGAGACATCCTCCTTCCTCTGCCTCCCTAGTGCTGGGATTAAAGGCATATGCCACCATACAATTATATATGTATAAAAGATACTATTTTTGCATTACTTCCTATGAGACATTTCCTGAAAAAAAAAGGGGGGGCTCCTTATCCCTTTACATAGCCCAAAATAGAATCCTTGTCTATATTTGTAATCATATGCTTTTCTGTGACCACTTACTTAAAATACTCACCAGACACTGAATTTAGATTATACCTTTCTTAGGTCTTCTTTCCTTACTACGTTCTGCCCACCTCTTTACATTAATAATTGGCACTAAGTAGCTATTTACTACATATTTGCCAATTGAGTGGTGTTTTCAAAGCAGGTAAGCAGTAAAGAGCATTAAGGTGAATTTCAGCTCAAGTCTGCGAGAGAAGCGGCACAAATGCAGGGGCACAGGCAGGCTGCTTCCAAGCTGTTTTAAAAGCTATATTTGTATTCCCACCAGCAATGGATGAGTGTACCCCTTTCTCCACAACCTCTCCAGCATAGGCTATCATTGGTGTTTTTGATTTTCGCCATTCTGATAGGTGTAAGATGGTATCTTAAAGTTGTCTTGATTTGCATTTCCCTGATCGCTAAGGAAGTTGAGCATGACCTTAAGTGTCTTTTGGCCATTTGAACTTCTTCTGTTGAGAGATCTCTGTTCAACTCAGTGCCCCATTTTATAATTGGGTTGATTAGCCTTTTACGGTCTAGTTTCTTGAGTTCTT
>NW_026067988.1:1123350-1133080 GCF_014885135.2 Alexandromys fortis | reverse complement strand
ACCCAAAAAAAAAAAAAAAAAAAAAAAAAAAAAAAAAAAAAGCTATATTTGTTTCCTCGTAGTTAGGCTCTGTACAATGTGCATTGTGCTACCTCGCTGTGTTTTGCTCTGAGTGGTCTATTTTAAGTGCATGCTGTATTCTACGTGCTTCACACACTGACATTCAGAGACTATGGTAAAATTAGAAAAAAAATATAAAAAGGCAATGCGTCGTATATGTTATACTGAAATATCTCACGGAAGTTTAATTTTACTTACTTAAAGCTGGATTCAATTTAATCTCATTGAATTCTTACATTTTTAAGAAATATCTCATTAATTATATAATTTGTATCAAAAGGAAAAGAAATTATCCTTGTTAGATAAATTTATCAATATAATTATTTCCATTCCATAAACAGGAGCTCTTTAATTAATAAAATAGAACCATCCTCTTTCCTTATTTCTCTTATTGCTAACAGCAAACTTTACGAGATATTTCCTAAGAAGCCTTTACAATTGTTGAAAACAAACATAGCACTTTGTATGTCTTGAAAAATCACACTATTATTTTAAAATACTTTCTAAAAATTATTCTGTTCAAAATATATATTGGTATAAAAATTGAAGGACCAAATATTATTATTTTCACAATTTCCATTATTTTGCTAGGACAAAGACTCATTGTCTTTGAGATAGTAGTGGCTATAGGAGTGATGTGTAGGAGGAGGTCATCTCTACTGGAGATGATGCTTTCACAAAATTATTTAGAGATGACAAATATATTGGACCACACTGGCTTTTCAGGTAAAAATAGTCAAAAGCATTCCCAAACATTTAGAGGTAACACATAGATTTCCAATCAAGAACAATCCTTTTCAATTGAAATTTTAAAGATTTATGGAAATATTTCCTAAACTAAAAACACATTATTATAATCAATTAGTTAAATTTTTAGAGATAGTAATTCAATATATTTTATCATCATATTATTATAGAGTGGTATTATTCCATGATATATGTATAGACAGGCTTCATGGGATCCTATTCTCTTTGGATGTAAACCTTGCTCAACCTAGATGTAGTACAGAGGGCCTTCTACTTTCCACGGAGTGGGGTGCATGACACTCTCTTAGGGTTGGTGGGGTGAGGGGTGGGTCTGTGGAGGGAGAGGGAGGGGAGTAGGAGGAGGGGAGAAAGTGGGAATTTGGATTGGTATTTTTTTAAGTAATAATAAAAAGAAAAAAATAAAAATAACTTAAAAAATAAATAAAAAGGAAAAAAAAGAATAAAGAATAATGTAAGCAAGTCAATCCAGACAGTTCTCAAAGAGCAAAAGATTGCCAACAGCCAAGAAAACCTGCATGTGAGGGGCATACAACACTTTCTCTCTACCCAAACCCCTATTCTCAATCCAGCTAAGCAGATGATCTTTCTGAAATAGGACAAGAGGACACCTTTGTGCACAAGTTCTATGAGAGTCCTTCAGTGAACTCTGCATGCCATAAGCACCTCTGCACACCACACTCTCCTTCCCACTAGAAGCAGCTCCTATTTATCTTATTTGTTCTTTGTAATTCCATAGCATAAGGTGAGCTAAGTCACGTGATCTTGATTCTGGTCCGTGTGCTTATATACACCCTGAAAGCTCAGCTTACATCGGGGTAGCTAGAGACTTGTCCCTAGAATCGTGGGTTTTCTTCTCGATGTCGTCCTGATTTCTACTATCAGTTCACATTTAATTGTATCAGGATGGCGTTTGTGAGCCCCCGATTACCACCCATCATCCAGCTTTGATCCACATTTCTTGCTCTGCTGCTCAAATTATGGTATGGATTTGCAGGGGGAAAAAAAATACAAGATCTGAGGTCATAACCAGTGGGAACCAGACTATGAAAGAGTGTACAAGAGTACACATCTAGAAGTAAAAGTTCACTGAAAAACTACGGTGGAACTTCGTCATGATACTCAGAAATAATTGGCATACGTCACGTTTGCTTTTTTTTTTTTATTTGGTTTCTGTTTTTCTATATCATTATAATGTGAATCAGGGAGGGAGGGATTTTTATTATCTGTGCGATCATAATTATTTGGTTTTATATATTGCAGATACTGAGGTACAATGTTTCTTCCTTGATGAATTGATAAAGCTAGGGACATTAAGCTTTAGATATTCTAGAACTACCAGGCAGTGGTGGCGCATGCCTTTAATCCCAGCACTCAGGAGGCAGAAACAGGTGGATCTCTGTGCGTTCGAACCGAGCCTGGTCTACAAAAGCTAGTTCCAGTATAGACTCCGAAAAAAAAAAAAGAAAAGAAAAGAAAAAGAAAGGAAGAAAAATATAGAAAGAAAGGAAGGAAGGAAGAAAAAAATTCTAGACCTGACAATCACACAAATTCAAAAACAGAATTTATGGATTAGTTAAAAAAATATTATGGTTGTTATGAATTCACCTGCAGAACTTCCATGAAAAAGTGGAATAATAGTGGAAATTATTATGTAGCATATTTTCTAATAATAATTGCATCAAAATAATACATCACCATTGATATCATATAGAATATGAATATTAAATATTATTTCAGGAATCTTTGTATAAATTGTGAAGATTTACAATTATTAAAAGTTCATTTAGTACAACAGTGTCAAGAATAAGACATAATCAACATAAATATTTTTGTGTACATATATATGTATACATATACATAAACACATACATATATATGAGTTTATGTCCTGCAGATACATTTTTATTTTTAGTACATGTGGACATTTATACCTAGGTCTGGGGTTCAGGGGTAGAGGTTGATCTTGTATGTCATTTCTCAAGCTATGCTTATCTTGCATTTTGAAACAGACTTTTCCATTTTGCCTAGAGCTCACCACCAATTAGAAAGGAAGGCTAGTCACTGGGTCTCAAAATTTTACTTGTCTCTACTTCCCCATCGTTGGAACTACAGCCATACACACCATAAATTCTGTCTACTTAATGTGGGTTCTGGGTACGGAACTGAGGTCTTAATGTGTTGGGAGCTGTGAACCCCACAGATCCTGAATTTCTGGTAAACAACTTGTAATGCTTACAGCTGCTCTGAGCACAAGACGCTTGGGAGTTCCTGATGGCAGGAGAGTGGTTTCTCGTGTGTTTGACTGAGACATGGCTCTCAGTTAAGATCCCTATATAATCTGCCCCTGGACACAATAAAGGGGGCATTCTTGTTTCAAGGATGACCCGTGTCTCTGTCTTTGAGTCTTTGTGTGTTTCAGTCTCCAGCCCCTTGCCCAGTTCACGAACTGTACAGTAGTTGCATAGAGCACAGATGGGCGTGGTGTGCTGCATTAATGCATGTGCAGAAAACACTTTACTGATTAGATATTTACTGAGACAAAACATTATCAAGTTTCTTTCATGATGAATTAGAATAATATACAAGACTAGCAACTGGTGTTCTTTTAAAAATACAACATGTGTAATCATGAAAATAAATGGCTTTTTATTAAAGGACACAAAACTTTAGTTTATGCATTCATTTTCATTTTAAATAAATTTCTGGGTTTTATTTCTCTTTATTTGCCTGATCATTTAATGATATACAGTGTAAGATTTGGTACTTTTGTAGAGCTCACATTGTCAGAGTTTAGAAAAGGGGATTCCATTTCTTCCTTCAAAGATGAACACTATCAGTTCTACCAATCTATTTCTCCATACTTCTTGTCTGGAGAAAAGGGACTGTGCATCATAACTCAATGTAATATCATCCTCACAAGTTATTCTCTTGATTATATATGCAGTTCCAAGAGGAACTAAGAAGTACATTAGCCCAGTAAGATGAACACTCATGTTGTTGGGTTCTCACTGTTTGTTCCCAAGAAGTTTTGTGACAGATTGTGTTGCTTTGACAGAAGCTAGGACATGATACATCTTACAACAAGTCATAGTTCTGTACCATAGTCAGCAGAAAAATGAAGCATAATGCCAAAAGGACTGAAGCTCGCCTACCTTAGCCTCCTCAATAGGAGAACCAACATTGTTTTGTTTCTGTTCATTTGTTTCTAATGTTAGCTTAGATATTGTTGCAGGTAGACAAGAATATCTACAATGTCACTTTGAATTCTGATGGATTTCTAATTTGCATGTTAATTTAAATGACAAAATATGTCTTAAGAGATGGCTCAGTTGTTAAGAGTATGCACAGATCTTAGGGATAATCAAAATTTGTATACTAGTACCCACACATGGAGGTTCACAACTATCTGTAACTCCAGCTGCGGTGATCTGATGTTATCCTTCACAGGCACCTGTACTAATAAATACATACCCACACCACAGATGTATACTCATATGCAAAATTGGATATAAAAATTCATCTTTAAAAGATGCTTCAGATATTCAGACTGACATGATTGGAAGCCTGACAGAATTAATAATACAAACATGCTGCATTTAGTTATGTCAAAGGTAGTATACAGGTTTATTGAATGTGGACTTTAAAGTCATGTTAAGTTAATAGAACAAAAAAACATTGCTTTGATGGATTGAGCTTTGATTAGCATGATATCCTTTTTTTTCCTGAATAGAAGATTAAAAATAGTTGTTACCCTGTTTAAGGAGAAATTAGTCCAATATTAAAATGACACTTCATAAAATTAAATTTGTAGATTAATTAAAATTTAAGATTTTTTTCTCCATGGTTCAGAATGCAGGAGAAATAAAAATAAAATAAGGTATATATTCAATTCTCAATTAAAACTGTTAGTGATGAGAATATTTTGTGAGAAAATTAATAGATGGACAAAAATACAATAGTAAAAGTTAATGTGATTACGTAGATATGAATTGTCCTTGGCTAAATCACTGCCTTGCTTTTCTTTCTTTTGTAAAGAGACGAGAACACTGAATACATTCCCAGGAATTACTACTAGTGTACCAGGAACCTATTATAATATTCTCAAATTAAAATGTGTTTAGTCTTCCTTTACAACAGAAATCAGAAAATTTACTTTATATACTTGCTTCTGTTTTACTGGTACTCTCCGATGAATATGATACCACATTTAAAAGTTTCCTTTTGGCCAGATAGTGGTGACACACACCTTCATTCTCAACACTCAGTAGGCAGAGACAAGTGGATCTCTGTGAGTTCAAGGCCAACATGGTCTACAGAGTGAGTTCTAGGAGGACAGACTTTGAAGCTACAGAGAAACCCTGCCTTAAAATAAAAGTAAAAACGTTCAATACAATATTACTTATCCAACATGAATTTCCAATATTAGAAAAGAGTTGAGGAAACTTTCTTTTTACCGAGGACTCCAATGATAGGTCCCAAACAAGACAATCATTCATTATGTATCATTTAATTTCTTGGAGTAATATTTGCCATCTACTAAGATTATTCCAGGAATTATTTAAATCAAACATTAAATAGTCATGAACATTTTCCTATGCTACTAAGATATCTATATTCACAAATTACAAATATCAATTTTTCACCTCCTGAGTGTTTCCATAACAGATGTGTTTGTGCAATAGGAACATCCTGCCTCAGAACTCCAAACTGTTTGATCTTGGGGGAATCATGGAAACCATGGGAACTGGTTTCCACATTTGTGGAAGGGAGTACTTGGAATATTTGCATTTGATGAATGCTAAGATAATCCAACATTAGTTCTGAAGTCGAATCCCATACTGGATGGGTTCAAGAAGGTAAATACTTAAAATGAAATTTAGTTTCATGAGTGGGATACAAAGGGGATAGTTTACAATAAAATGCTACCACCAAAGTATGTCCTACTAAATGATTCTCTTTTTAAGAATGTTGTAAAATAGAATACCACATATCTCTCTTTCTTTTTAAAAGTGAGATTCTAATGACTTCCTACACTGCTTTCATATAATGATGTTAAAAGGTGGATGCTAAATCACCTTCTTCTTGGCCCATTGTTACTTTTTTTTACGATTTGATAACTCTGTAAACTACAGTAAGAATACTTGCCCTAGTACATGTATATGCATTACTTTTTCCTAAATACTTCTAATCATTGTCTGTCTAGTGGATTTAATTGTAATTCAATGGTAGTGGTCTTATAAAAGTATAAATGTTTATTAATTAGTATCTGCTATCAACACATTTCTTTCTTTTCTTCCTTATTTTGTTTGTTTGTTTATTTTGTTTTTTGAGACAGGGTTTTTGTGTAGCTTTGAGGCCTGTCCAGGAACTAGCTCTTGTAGACCAGGTTGGCCTCAAACTCACAGAGATTCGTCTTCCTCCTGAGTGCTGGAACTAGAGGCATGCACCACCATGACTTGGCACTCAACACATTTATTTCTATCGTTTGTGTGTTTCTGTATGTGTCTCCTAAGCCAGTCTGAATGTTTTGTGTTGAGATCTTACGCAAAGCAATGGGTCTTATCTTTATTAAGAATGTAAAAAGTACACTTTTGCATTTGAAGCATTCCAAATGTTAAGCGATAGATCAATACTTCTCTAAAACTAATCTAGTCACAGATAAATAGCATGAGTGTGTTATTATTTTCAGAATTTAACCTATGAGCAAGTAATTTTCTTGTATAATACATTAAACAAAGCATAATTACATGAACTTTTTTCTCTTGAGCAATGCTTGGAATTTCCTGTGCTAAGAAGTCTACCACAACACCTTTGTTCTACCATAGACTGTAGTAGAGCTCAGAAGCTTTACTTATCTTTGGTGGTCAATTAGTCACTAACATAGCTCATTTGCGTGACTGGATCCCACTTCATCTGGTGCGCAAGTCAAGTTCCATAGTAAAAACTGCAGCATGACTGAAAGCAATGGCTTAGCATCTCTCAAGTTCATAGGCAGAGAAATTAGCTAAATGAGTGCTTGATAGTGTATCGGAATATGCTCGAATGATGGAGGGCAGTGTATCACACTCCAAAATTTGCGTGCAATGATATATACTCTTTATATAATCTGTAAATTAAAAAAGTGCAAAAAAAAGGTCTTTACTAGCCATAAGTCTTCAAGTGCACAATAATTACTCTACTCAATGCTTAGTTTTGGCGGTGACCTAACACTTCATAAATCCACACAATGTCTTCTTTTATTCTAAAGCAACTTCCCTGAATGAGACAAAATAGAAACACAAATATTTTAAGGATACTTACGAATAATTATCACAATAGATAGGTGTTACCGAAAAATATTATCTTTCATTTGTAGCAAAGGATTCATTATAATCTGGCACTGCTTTGAAAATGTGAGTTTGGAAATTAAATCCATGTAGTAGATAGATTATTCACAGAATCGAAATGGGAAGGGAAGACACTTGCCTTTGTTTTCGTTCTGGAATTCTCAATTATTGTGACATTAAACTCCTGATAGACTTTCAGTAGAGATTTTTCTTAAAAAAAATACTATATGTATATGGATGTTTGTTTTATTTCATGTATGTCAATGCCTATGAAAGCTAGGAAAGAGTATCAGATCCCCTGGGTCTGGAGTTACAGATGATGGTTGTGAGCTGTTGTGTGGGTGCTGAGAATTGAAACTTATGTCTTCCTGGAGAGAATCCAGTACTTTAAACCACGGATTCATCTCTCCTGACCCTGATTTTCCTAATATTTTTAAAGATTCTCACTATGTAGCCCTGACTGTCTTGAAATTCTATAGGTAGATTACACTGGTCCTAAAGTAACAGGGATCAGCCAGCTTTCTTCTACTTCTTGAGTGCTGGAATTAAAGTCATGTATCAGCATGCTTGGGTTTTCAAATTTATAGCACCACTATTATCATAATATGTTGGGATTCCTAACAATGTAGAGCAACGTGTTTCCAAGTGCACTGAGTAACATCAAATATTTCCTAAGATGATTTCTTCATTCTTGATACAATTTCAGATGCTCAAAATGAAGACAAAAACACAAATTCTAGAAAAGAGAAGAAAGGGTATTTTGTAGGCAAAACAAGTAGAATGGTTTCATTATACTGCCTATGAAGACATAGTAAGGAGACATACATCTCTAATAAGCTAGTGAAGCCCTGGATGAATGTGTGCTGTTGACATGAGCAGTCATGTTAAGGATCTCGATGCTTCAGCCCCACAGGAGTGACAAAGCCTTCCATCCCCGAGGTTTAAAGCTTGGCAAAGTCTTCCTTGGTTTGAATGTGAGTTGATAATTTGTACACAAAATGTCCAGAGTAGCTTCCTATCCCCAGACATTTACAACTTAAAGTCTGCTTCTCTACAGAGACCGACCCTGCCAAGATGTGCTCACCCAGTCTCCTATTACTATAAACCCTGCATCCTTGCTCAGATGTTTGCATGAGTCACATTCTCCTGTCCACTTGTCAATAACAAACATGCCAAGCTTTCCTGAATAGACAGCTTCTCCTTCTGAGAGCCCAGTCTCCCCTCCCAGAATTCTTTTGTTTGATTATGTGTTCTCATTTCTTTCTTCCTCCTCCACCACAGTTAAGTCAATCTCTCAAGTCATGCAAGAATTATATATGCAATATATATTAATATAATATATCATATAACATATATATAATATATGCAAGTAATGCATATATTACTCTAACTAAATAGACAAAGAGGAATATGCTTGTATCACAATATTACAAATATGGCCCACAGCAGAGAGAGAAAGATCAAGAAGATGGCTCTGAACTATTCACAGGGGACACTTCCACAAATGGTTTTATAGAGGGAAACCACACTGAACGTAGATACCACTTCAGTATTGTAAAACTGTATTAAAATGTATTATGCTTCACTAAATGTAATAAAAATTGTTCTAATTTCTATTTTTATATTTTCCCATCATATCAATTATATCAATTTAGCATATGTTTTAAAATATCAGTACTTTGAGCCCCTTTAAAACATTCTCTAATGATTGCAAGGCTAGAGAGTGTTTTTTTTTTCTTTTTTTTTTTATTTCAGCAGCTTCCATGTGAAATGTCTACAATGTCCAGCTCCATGCTTGTTTATAAACACACAGAGGACCCTGGTGTGATCACTGCTATCATTATATTGCTACTTAATAGCACATGCTGTAGATACATTAATTGCTTTATTGACTATTTTAAAAGTTTACGACCTCCTCTGTATTCGATTTTGACCTTGTTTTGCACGTTTCCAGTGAATCACCACATTCTACAACCTACATAATGTGTATTATACTAATAAATTCACATAATGAAAAAACAGTCAGATGATATGCGCCTCATTATTTTTCTAATCAACTAAATCACAGTTAGGCACGGTTTATATTGCAGAGAATTGCATAATCACAAAACACTGAGGCTATAGCTTCGTGGCTGGAAAAGATGCTGCACATTTTTCTTATTTGTGTTTTAAACAATAAGTTCCAATTGACAAAGCTACATAATATACTTAAGGCCTGAAGTAAGGGTATTGATTCTAAAATTTAACCAGGATGAATATTTTTTAAAGAACTACCAAACAGAGTAAGAATGTTCTCCATGGCCGGGCAGATATGGCACATATCTTTAATTCCAGCACTAGTGAGGCAGTAGCAAGTCGATCACTGTGAGTTTGAGGCCAGCCTGTTTTACAGGGTGAGTTTCATGGCAGGCTCCAAAGCTACAGATTAACCCTGACTCAGAAGATGAAGAAGAAGTAGAAGTAGAAGAAGGAGGAGGAGGAGGAGGAGGAGGAGGAGGAGGAGGAGGAGGAGGAGGAGGAGGAGAAGAAGAAGAAGAAGAAGAAGAAGAAGAAGAAGAAGAAGAAGAAGAAGAAGA
>NW_026067988.1:1039395-1123301 GCF_014885135.2 Alexandromys fortis | reverse complement strand
AGCGGCAGGGCTGCGTCCCCGGCACCCGGCCGCCCGCATGGCTAGTTTATACCCAGAAATAATTACACGGAAACTGTATTCTTTCAAACACTGCCTGGCCTGGCTAGGTCCAGTTTCTTATTGGCTAGCTCTTACATATTGTTCTAACCCATTTCTAATATTCTGTGTAGCCCATGAGCTGGCTTACCAGAGAGGATCTTAACCTGCGTCTGTCTGAAGTGGGAGCATCATGGCGACTCCTCTCTGACTCAGCTTCTTTTTCCCAGCATTCTCTCCTGTCTACTCCGCCTACCTAATTTTCTGTCCTATGAGGGCCGAGGCAGTTTCTTTATTAGTAAGAAATCACTCCCACATCAAGAAGAAGAAGAAGAAGAAGAAGAAGAAGAAGAAGAAGAAGAAGAAGAAGAAGAAGAAGAAGAAGAAGAAGAAGAAGAAGAAAAGAAGAAGAAGAAATGTTCTCTGTGATATCTTGATAAATATTTTAAAATTTGGAATATTATTACTAAAATTTGGGGGAGGTCTTGAGCTGTAAGTGAAAACCAACTGCTTTGTGCATTAAAGTTCAGTGGAGATGTTCTGATGATTTAGGTATTTTAAAGATGAGAAAATTTCTGAAACTTTAAAATAACCATTAAAATCACCTGAGGGTATATGCCGTCAGATTCTTAAGAAAACATTATTTTTAAGGGCACCACACCAATATTTCTTTACTAGTACCCTTTTGATAATTTGTGAATTTTGTGTTCAAAAGGACATTTGACATTTCATTACAGAGAGAATGGAAGATATTTAAGACATTTATTAAATTTGTATTGTTGTAGAATGTGAAGCTATGTGGTGGTCTGTGTGTTTAAAAGTAATTGAGCAACTGGAATGTTTACAGTGTTTCCCACCTGAACTGTAAAAGAATTACCAAGAATGCACATTGAAATATGAAGAATCATTCGGAAATAGAATCTCAGAACTGGCAGTAATAGGAGCAATCGCTCATATGTTTTTATAGATGAAGAAATGAATGTCCAGCAAACTTAAATTATGAGACCATTGTTTGATATTGGTAAGCAGAGCATCTAAAGATCAACCTAAACTTTTCATAGAGCTTTTTTACTGCTGACCATGGCAGAGCAGACTAAGGGGCTGTTCATTAAGTACTACACAATGTTGCTAATATAGTCCAAGATGATCTTGTGCTACAAACTTAAAAACAGCATATTTGTTAAGAAATAACAGGACTTGTAGGATAGAAGGGTCTTCTAGAAATGAGTTTTAAAAGCAGGAATTAAAGATCGTCATATTTTTCTCAATTGTGCTGATAAGTAAGTATTAG
Source organism: Alexandromys fortis (assembly GCF_014885135.2). Lineage (NCBI taxonomy): Eukaryota > Metazoa > Chordata > Mammalia > Rodentia > Cricetidae > Alexandromys > Alexandromys fortis. The sequence goes on along the minus strand of NW_026067988.1, from coordinate 1,121,974 downwards.
TGTACATGCTCAGCAGGTTATGAACCATGCACCAATTCTGATTTCGGCTGAAATACTACAAAGCAACTGCCCAGATGCAGAGCATAAGCTATGGAACTGCCTGTGACTCTCACTTCTTAAGTTAGTTAGACGTCGTTTCTGTATACCTCCCTCTAAAATCACAGATGACTTCAAGGAAGCAGACAGTCCTGTTACCGTTAGGATCAGACAAGTTTCTGAATAAGGAGTTTGCACCCACTAAATAACTACAACTTAATTTCACGTTTCTCAGTGGTTTGCTGGAATATAGCTGTTAAAAAAAAATAAAAAAAATAAAATAAAATTGAATCCTCCGCTAATTTGAACAAGTAATGAATGACACTTTCTGATTGCATTTATAGGACTTCATACAATTACTTTATGCCCCTCAGTCTTTTTTTTTAAAAAAAAAAAAAACTCTACCTCTTTACCAGAAAGACTTTCATCCCTGCTTCCACTCTAAATCAGTTTTTAATGAGTAATGAGTTAACAATCCTGTGTGCTTGTGAATTATTTTAGATGTCTAAATTATTGTTAAAATTTACATTCTCACTTCATGTGACAGAGTGTCTAATTGACTATGCACTGGGTACAGCAGCCACTTCCTCAGACTCTCATGGAATACTAACAACAGGGTGAGCATGAACACAGCGGGGCTGTAGCAAACGAGAGAAAGGAGGGCTGTTTCTCCAGTGTCATCATTTTTTACCTGCATTGCAGAACAACTCCAAATTACTATTTGGCTGAAAACCTAAGCCATTTTCTTAGAAAAAACAAACAAACAAATAAAGCACTCAGAAACACCTTGTTTCAAAATCTAATGAAGATGAATATTGTAAGCCACAGCATAATAATAAACGTTTCAAAAATGTTTATGCTTAAACATACTGTTTTTTAGATGTAGAAAATACACTTCTAGTTTTCTATTCTATTTATTCTTCACTCTTTCTCACTTTATTTTTTTTTTTTGTAATTGATGAATTTTTTAAGTTCTTATTCAATTCTGACAATGGATCCATTAAGTTGTATGGTAAACTGCTTGCCTAAAGTCTGTGATGAATACTCCCATGACTTTACAGGTAATATAAGATAAAGATCTACAATTCAAACTATTTCTAACAATTATAAGAACAAACAACTATGTATTGACTGTATATTAACTGATGAAACTAGAATAACAGTATTTTCATTATCAATAATTATTTTATTGCAGAGGGAATCTGAGAAGGGCCCCTGCTCTGTGGCAGGTCTGATCTTCCTATGATTGCTTAAATATCTTTCTCCTCCTGCTTAAATAAATATGTGAATATGTTTTCAATTTTGTGAGTGTTCTTTTTCAGTGTGTCTCCAACTCCAGTTTCCATTTATGTATCTCATCTGAACAAAAATTCATAACGTATTTTCTTTGAGACAGTTTCTTCTTCTATCAACGGTCCATAACTTATTAGAATCTATTGGAGACAGTGAAGATGGACTTCTCAAGCTTCCTTAAGCAATACCTGATTTTATAAGACCAGTCTTATCATTATCTAAACACACTATAAGAATAAGTGTGAGGCACATCTTTCCCCTGCTGATAGTAAGTGCCAGGATAGTGTTTCATAAGAAATATCATGTTATGTGTTTAAAAGCCAGCAGTGTGCAGTTGCTAGTATCTTACAGGCCATCCTAAGTCTTAACTAAACGTCCCATGCTTGAGAGGAAAATAAATTTTCAATTATCATTCAAGTCTTCAAGGTACATCCACTTTCTCTGGTCTCAGTATTTGTAAGCCATTGTTTTTACTTACTTCTCCTTAATAAGCTTAGCATGTCCTTAATTCAGTTTTCTTCAAATAAATTTGTTCATTAAAATTTCAACTGCTTTTTATATTCCATTAACATTTCATATGAACTTGTCTGGGAAGAAATATTAATTAAATAATGAGAATGAGGTAGAGATGAAAACAAATGCAAATTAAATAAAACATAAAGGAATAGAATTTGTCCTTAAAGGAAAATAAGATTGTTTCCATGAAGGACATTCTATGTCTCTGTACTAAATGTAAATAGAAAAAGAGAAAGATGACACATTGAACTCTTTGATGAGTATGAGAATCACCATGCACTAATACTTCAGAAGGTAGAAAATGACCCGATTATCTTAGAGGATTTTTTAATTTATTACAATGTCTTTCCAACAGATGAGATATTCATCCTCTATTTTATAGAATAAACATATCTTTCTAATAGTATAAAATTTGTAATAAACTCTAGATATTTGTAGACATATATTGTGATCAGTATTCTCTATGTGAATGATTTATAACTGGTGGCAGATTAGTAATCAGATCATTAATTGAGAATTCAGGAGACTTTAAAATAAAGATTCCTCCCCATGCAGACACTCTTGTCATCCCAACTGAGGATTGCTTTAGCATATTCTGAATGCTTTGTGTTTTTCTTTCCTAATATTTCAGCAATGGGACAAAGGAGGAAAGCAACTGTCACTATGTTGTGATAGGCAGGAGACCAAACTTAACACTGAGATACGGCTCCCTCAAATACACAGAAAATTTGACTTTAAAACTAAAGCTTTAGATTTACATTCATCCCATTAGAGTGTACCAGTCTGATATCACATATTCAATGGTCTTAGCTTTGTGCACTTTTTTGTGATATTAATTGATTTATTCTTTGATGTACGTTACCAGCTGCCATTGAAGATGAGGTCTCTTAATTGCACAGTACTTCTTAATTTCTGCTTCTACTTCAGAGCGCCCTGACATTCTCAGATGATTGTAGTGGGTGGTTCACAAACACTGGCTAATTAATCACTAAATCCAGATATAAAGCCCTGAAGGAGTCTGTACTAGTCATACCCACAGACTGAGCTGATAAAAATGCCTGCCTCAGACGAGCAAAAAAACAGCACAGCTTAGAAAATAGGCCACTGAATTCTATCACTAAGAATTTCTAGGGCCAGAGTATATCAGTATCATTGCCAATCGATTGTCTTTATCAGCATGTAAATAAGGCCTGCAGGACAAAAGTCTAATAATTTAAAGCTTTAATTCCTTATTGTGATCCTAGATGGACTACAGCTAATGTAAACTAAGGTAAAACAGAAACAAGGAATGAATCATGTCTAGACATATTAGAAAAGGAGAGTGTTTTACATACAAGTTGAGGCACAGAACTACATTTGGAGTAGATGTATTCTACAAAGGAAAAGTGAAATAATTTTCTCATGAAATAGAGGTAATCAATGGTTTTGGTTAATGAAGGGTGCTTCCACAAATTATTTCTCAATAAAATATCATACTGGTGTGTAGCTGAACCGTGAGTCATAATGGTCATTTGTGAAACAAATCTGAGAGGTAAATATAGTGAAGAGAAAAAAGATTAAGTAAGAAATTGATTTAGTTTATAGTCCTGAATTTCCATTGGCTACTAAGTATGGGAAAGTAAGACAATAGTCTTCATTGTATCCTTTGGAAATGTGAATATCTGTTGCTTGTTTCTTATCCTTGATTTCAAGTGGGGAAAGGAAGACTATGTCTTGATGAAATTTGTGTGAACTGTAGTCTGAAGCAGGAATTAGAGGTAAAGAGATTTCAGTGTAGGGGGAGGGCCTGCTTGTTAGTCCCGGCTGCCTGGCTAGCTTAGCCCTGAAATAACCACACAGAAACTGTATTAATTAAATCACTGCTTGGCCCATTAGGTCTAGATTCTTATCGGTTAACTCTTACATCTTAATTTAACCAATTTCTATTAACCTGTGTATCACCACAAGGCTGTGGCTTACCGGGTAAAATTTCTGCAGCCCCTCTGACTCTGCCCCTCTTCCTCCCAGCATTCAATTCAGTCTTCCCTGCCTACCTAAGCTTTGCCCTATCAACATGCCAAGGAAGTTTCTTTATTCATTAATAGGACACAGTGGGGACTACCACATTATTTCAGGAAGATAACTTGTCAGCATAATTACAAAAGAAGTCAACAGCCCGTGAGTAGTGTCTTACCTCTTCTCCTGCATGCTCTTGTTTCTTTGAAGGAACAGGAGAGAGGAGACTGAATCAATAGACACCCAAACACATACAATATCTGCTAAAGAAACAAGTTCCCACAATTGTAGCTACTATCATATTCTCTTTTCTTCTCACATTTTGACCTAAAATTCAAGAGACGCTTAAGATAGATAAGAAGTAAAGGGCAGGTGATAATAAGCTGAAAAGCTCAGAAACGATTTGCTAAGAATGTGGTATAGAAAGCAATGTTTTAAATTACATATAGTGAAATCACATGCACTGTTTTCAGTAACCTAAGGAAAGGAGATCAGAACTCTCTAGTTACTTGATTTTATAGCTTCCCTTAAGAGACTGAGGGAGAGATTTACCCCCTGGTTGACTGATTAATGGCCTTTTGCTCGAACCAGCTGAGGTCCAGTTGACAAAATACGAATTGTATCATTTGTTAACACAGAGAAAATATAACACTGGGAATAGTTATTCAGGTGTGGGAGAGAAATAAACGTAACAAAAAACAAGACTGAAAATCCAAATGAGAGTAAAAACCCAAAGCACACTGAGGTACCACATTTGTAAGGGGGGGAAAAAAGTCCCAAGAAAGATGGAACACCTGTTCAGCCGTGATACCCATGATTCCAGGAGTGCAAAAAGAACTCAGTACTGCAGCCAGAGAATGACAGTGCCAGGTACACAGTGCCCATGCTTGTGTGACGGTGAGTGAAAAGGCCAGGCAAAGAAGAAGTGACAACTCTCCGTGCCCCCACAGTCAATTTTCCCCTCCCAGACTCTATTGGCAGAACTAACAGGAAGCCAGATGGGGAAGGGGAAGGAAAATGTGCAGAGATCCAGTCTGGGAATCAGAAGCTGGTGCATTTGGAGTTGACAAATAATAGCTTACTAAAAAGCACTGACATTTAATTACGGACATTAAGATGTGCTGATTGATGGATTCCTTTTGAACTAAATCATATTATGTGGGGAGGTGGGGATGCAGCGTAGGTTCTGATGGCAGAAATAGCTCTGAGCCTGGTAGAGGCTGTATGTCAGTGACTTCTGAGAACAGGAAAAAGAGTAATACGTTCAAAGCATAACTTTGTCATCTGATCTCCCCTTTATAATTGTTTTTTTTATTTTTTTAAATAATCACTTCCTCCGTCATTCAGTGACATTGTGTACAGAGTTGTACTGACTTTCTAACCTTCTTCATTCTGTGCATAAATATAGGCTAACACCAGAGAGGACCTGGCTATATTTGGTATGACTCATCCATCATGGAATGGTTAACTTGTACATTCATCTTTTAAAACTAATAATGAATTTCTAAAGCCTCTTAAATGAGTTTAAGTTTTGTAATCCGTTTATTGAACATGCCTGCAATGAAAAATTAATTATTAAACAAGAGCCTTGGGAAGATATCAGCAGCCTTGTCACCCAAGCCTGAGATTGATAACACGCCAGTTTCCAGATCAGGGAGGGCTGCGACAGCTCTCAAATTTAAACCTGGAAGGGTAATGTTAAGCATGTCTTGGCATAAGTCAGATTTTTAATTTATTTTTTATTAAATGTTAGATAGAATAAATTCATCTATGCCTCTCAAACGCAGCCTGATTAAATGAGCTGGCACTCTTTCAAAATGTAAAGGCTGGTTATGGCTTCTCAAGGACATCGGAAACACTGAAGCATAAGACAACGGGAAATGCAAAAGGCGGAAGAGGTGGACAGTGATATATTCACAAGCACCACAGGCAAAGGGAGGATTTGCAAAATGCTGAGGCTAACAAAACAAGGGCAGCTTCGTGTTCCCCAAATGGTAAATGCACCTGAAGCCAGAAGCTTCGCTTGAGAGCTGGTGCAGAAAACCGTTTGCCCCCAAGAACAAAAGACATGTTAAAAACAACATATCTGAGGGAGCAGAAGAGGATGGAGTTCTACTTGGCCCGCTAGGGACCAGTTTTCAAATCCTAAATTGTGGGTTCAGGTTAAGAACTGCAGAGAATTTTTCAATACTTCTGGTGGTTTTCAGTGATGATAGATGGAAAGAACACTGTGTCCTGGTGTGGTTCTGTGCCAAACACCACTGCTTCTTGATTGGGCCTCCTAAAGGCACAACTCCATCATGTTTTGTAGGGTGATGAAAAAATAGTTCATATCACATACTTTGAATTGGGTCACAGCAAATCAATTGTTCAGAATACTGCAATCAAAACAAGGAAGAAAGAAAGAAAAAACCCTCTGTCTCCTAAATTTGACGCTAAAACCTCAATGAAGAAAATGACAACTCACTTAGCCCTAACTGGGCCACAAGAGTTGAAAACTGACAAAGGATTCTTTTGTAGTGTATCCCATCTCTGTGTGCTCTTTTACAGGGCCTCTCCTCTCCGTATACTGCTCTTTTTATCCAGCTCCTTAAAAAAAGAAACCATTCCCTACATTGAGCTAATGAACTAAATATGAACAACAGTCAAACTTTTTGTTAATGGTAAAATACAGCAAGCAACCATATTCTCCCTTGTCAGAGAGTAAGGAATTGTGAGAGTCAGCAAGCTCACTGGTCCTTGAGGCTTGTGGGTGTGAGATGAGGGCATCCCACTTATAACAGTGTTGGAAAGTCTTTCATTGTTTATACAGTATCCATTGGATCTTTGTGTCAATTCCCATCTACTGCAGAAAGAGGCTACTTTGTTAAGAGTTGACCAATGCACTGATCTACAGGGAAAACAATAAACATTAGGAGTCCAGTTCTTGCTATATTCATATTCATACACAAAAATAGTAGTAGAATTCTCCTAAGCCTGGGACTTAGTCTCGGGTTCTGGCTTCATTAACAAAGTCCTTCTCTAAGACTTTGTTGGTATGGGTTTCATCTCACGGATGGGACCTGACTCCAGTGAAGCTGTGGTGCAATGCTCCTATAACATTGGTAACACTATTGCAGCAGCGGATATGTCATGCAGGCAGGTCACCATTGTAGCTCACAAGGGTCATAGTTGGGTGAGATTGATGGTGACTTCAAATGAACAAAAAATGACATTTCATTGGATACTGCTTTTGTTTTTCCAGCCAGGGCATGATGGACAAGGGTCACAGTTCCCTTGTGGAGATTATATTTAGTAATGATGCAAATAATGTCTATTTCACTGGCAAAATACAAAGTTATTGTAAAACATAGTAATGAAAAATTAAAAAGCAGATGATCTTATGAAATTTGGACTATTACATACTAGGAAAAGTGATTACTATTTAACTAGAGTGGGCGCAGCCTCAGTGAGAAAATGGCATTTGAGTAGACATGAGGGAGTTAATAAATGATGTTTGTGAAAGAGTGTCTTGAGAGAGGAAATTATATGGAAATTGTAATCTGAGTTTGCTTACATGTAACCTAGTATAAAAAATGGACACAGAACATGAACGTAATATTTAGTGAACTTAAGTTCAAACTGATAAAATCATGAGGTAATGGTCAAATGTAAAGAGTGGCTGTTTTTGTTGTTTTGTTTTTTTTTTTTTGTTGTTGTTGTTGTTAGATTTAAAGTGCCCTATTGACTGCACAGTCATTGTTGATACTGCTGAAACTCTTTGAATAGTGCATTATTCTAGATTCTTAGAGAAAGGACTTTATATGAAGCCATGTAAGTTTTCATTTCTCATAGGAATAAATAGCAATATCAAGGACTATTTAATGGCAAAGTGTCTGTGAGTTAAGAGGTGACAGAGAGCTGTATGTAAAAATAGTGGTGAAAGTTACGCAGTATGAAAGAGACTGACTCACTGGGACATGAATTAGAGAAACTTCTTTGTTCCTTTTTTAAAGAATACAGGCTGGGCCTTAGCTAACTGACTGAATGTCTTCCTAGTAGGCTTGACTTCCCGAGTTGGGCACCCATCACCAACACTGGGCATAGCAGCAACTGTCTGTATAACTATCATTTAGGATACAGTAAAAGAATAATCATGAATTCAAGGTATCCTTATTATGTAGCTAAGAAAGCATTAGTCCTAACATCCTGAACAATGTTGATTTGTTTCCTTATACACCTATTTGAGTAGTTGTGAACTTCAAACCATATACCTCACTTTTAATAAATTGTTTACTTTTAACTGATTTTTTTTGAGTTCCAAACTGTTCCTCAATTGTCTAGTGCCTATTGTGGTATGAATTTGCAGACCTATACTACCCCAGAGCTCAATCCTCTCTTTTGAATTAGTAAAAGAAATCCACATTTTTGAACTAACAATTGAGAAAATAATTACCTCTTCACAGACACATATACCACACACACACACACACACACACACACACACACACACACATCCCTTCTGCTTTTTTCAAATATCTAATGTTCAAGAGTTCACTGAATGTACTTCTCAGTTTAGCTTCCTGCCATTTACTCTGAGCAGTGGAAGTCAAGCTTAGTCACCTTCCTTCTCAGACAGGTCACCTTGCTCTTCAATCTATTTTCTTATGGTAGCCAGTGTGGCCTCTATGCAATGAAAGAGCCAGAATTAAAGAGCCATATAGTTAAGCAAAGTTTAAGAAGCAAACAAAATATTTAATCACCACATTAATAAGTATATAACTATAATATAAACCAAGATAATGAATAAGAAGCCACATTCCCAATGGATATTCATCAAGGGTGGTCACTTCTAAGTCAGCTACTCTCAGCTCACCCTGCTCCCTATTCACAAGAAACTCTTTCCCTCTCCTGGTTCAACTAAGGCATTGTTCATTTGTACTCAGCCTGACAAACCCTTACGTATACTTCATGGCCCAGTTTATACATCATTTGAGCTCTACACTCGATCAGTTTAGGCAGAGATTTCAGAAAAGGTTGAAATACAGGCTTCAGTCAGCAGCAAATGTAAGAAATGTTGATAACTGACGACGGAAGAAAAGGGAAATCCTACAGCAAAGTAAATCATACTTTAGTAAGTGAGATAAGAGCAAACCCACTTAGACATCTCGGGCCTATTCTTCAAATTCTTTACATATATTTTCCAACTTGTAAATGAAATCAATTTAATGGCTAAAGAAGCAAGTAAATCGACATCACTTCCATTCTGCAGTAATAATTCTCAGAAAATACATTTCACATGGAATAGAATTAATACCTCTTTGTACAAAATGGGACTAAAACATTCTTACTTTTAAATCCATGTTTTTAGAAGTTGGTTTCAGTTTTACTTCAAGAACAATTGAAATAATTCACCATATTTTCCACTATTTCTAAGATAAGAAACAAATATCAAAATGTCTCTTAATGTTGAAAATATTAATTTCCTGGTACTTTTAAGGTTGCAAAGTCATTTATGTAAAACCTTTCTTAGTGTTATTGATTTTCACAGAGTACTTAGAATAAGCCTGTCAGCTTTCTCTATACTTAACATCTTTTGCTCATTTACAAAGTGACAAATGTCATTACAAAATGGCAGTTGTGACAGCCATTACAACTGCACACATTTTACCAAAGATTAAACTAAGTCTTACAAAGTCAAGCTATCTTGCTGAAGTCACACAGCTAATAATTTCAACACGCAATTATGTCTGTCTGATTCAAGTACTTACTTCCTATCAAGTTGATTGGCTAGTTCTTAAAAATCACCTTAAAGACAGAAAGAGGGAGATTTGACATCTGAACAAAGATTCAAATACTTCTCACTATAAAGATTTGTGCTAAACAAGAAAATAATTTGAATACTACGTATTATATTTAAATGCAGGTCTACAACATCTTAAGAATTTTGTCCCTGAAAGGCATTCACCCATCATAAGAAAAGAGCTATTCTCTACTTCAGGGAATCGAAGCTTGATTTTATGTCATTCTTATTGACTATAAAACAAAGGTAGGGAGAAGTTCCAGAAAAGGGAAGTGAAGGCTTGTTCCCTGCCTGGCACAGTCTAAAAATGCTCTTGGTACAGCATCCTAAGTACCTAGGAGAGAATGTCAATCCCCTTGGTTTAATTAGGACTCGTGTTGTTTGGCTCTGACTGAAAGTCTGAGAGAGAAAGAGAGAGAGCAACAGGGGATTCAGGAGACAGAACAGGCACAGACAGGCTGTGTACTCTTAGGGGCAAAGCAAGAGAGTCCCCTGTGGTACCAGTGTGTCTCAGGGACACAAATAGACAATAAACCTTCCTGGGCCTTTTTAACTTTCCAAAAACTTGGATAAATTTAGTTTACTAAGGGTTGATTTATTTTTGATTTTTATCTTAATCTAATTTTTATTTCTATCAATGCAGATAAGTACACTACTATGCTAGAACAGTACTTCTAAAAATTTAATCATTCTTCAAAATGTTTAGATATTTTATATTAAATTGATATTTACAAAGACATTGAATAAAGTCAATTTTTAAACTTAAGATGGAAATTTAAGTGTAGCCATATGTTTTTTAAAAAATTTAACAACATGATTTGTTGCTTATTTATGATGCTTCAATGTTCCTGTAAAAAATAAAGGATTCCACTGTATTGTATCATCTACAAAATAAGATCTATGTGAAAAATTGCTAAGAAATTATGCTTTTGAGGTTGATGAGATACCTTAGTTTGTAATATTGACATCCAAGGATGCTCATGTAGTACAAACCCATGTTTGCACTACAAAATAAATACATGTAGTAGAATAGTGATAAAAAGTATGTGTTTTGTTCTCAGTAATAACTGCAACTAAATGTATTAACAAAATAAGTAAGTAGATTATCCCTGTTAAATGTGTTCACGTTTAGAATTTCTTGAAATTAAAACTTTAAAAGACCTGAAGTGTTTGGTTTTAAGTAAAATCCAATTTGTCAGTTTCTGAAATAGAAGCAATAGCATCATCAGGAATGGTAAAACTGTCAAATTTATAATTTTCAGTGTTAATATACTCACTGTAAAATGCATTTTATAATGACTAAATCTGCTTAAAATAAATTTAAAAAGTGTGCAGTCTGTTCCTAACACATAAAAGATATAGAGTCCCCGTTAGCTAGATGCATGTGCAAAATAACATGTTTGCTGATAGCAAAAATCAAGTATGACCAAGGTTGATATTTAAAAATTTAAGAAAGCACCAAAGATCACTATGTTGCTCCAATATTAACTGTACTATAATTATGGATTTAAGAAACCAGCTCTGCACTTTTTTACAATTTTGAAGTAGCAATTTTTATACGGCACTGATTATCACTGCTTTCCTTCTATATAAGAACATGGGACTTGTCAGTTCCCCTACTAATTAACTCATTTCATAGCAAGTTCCCTTCAGGAGGATCCATTTAATCTTCTGTGGACGTTTTTGCCCTGTTTACCCTCTGATCCCACTTTCTTTTTTTTTTATTCATTTATTAAAGATTTTTTGTCTCTTCCCTCCCCACCGCCTTACATTTCCCTCCCCCTCCCCCATTCAAGTCCACCTCCCTCATCAGCCCAAAGAGCAATCAGGGTTCCCTGCCCTGTGGGAAGTCCAAGGACCACCCACCTCCATCCAGGTCTAGTAAGGTGAGCAACCAAACTGCCTAGGCTCCCACAAAGCCAATACGTGCAGTAGTTCAATTGCTGGGTTTACTAATCTTTCTTTGGCTCCACTTGAATATATTCTGAATTGTGCTGGAAAGTGAATAGCTGATCTAACTAACCATTGACTGTTAGACAATCTATCTGGCCCTTTTCAGCATCTCATTTGGGCTGCAGTATCGTGCCTATGTACACAGGAGGAGTGTCTTATGATTGTCCAATTTTACTATCCAAGACTTGAATCACATTTAGTCAGAAATAATTTCAGTGTGGTCTCTGTCAGCTTATGACACCATCTTCACGTGATGGCAAATGCCTAGGGTTCTCCATAGCTCCTAAACAAATTGACTGACCTGTTTTGTCTACAAGGCATGGATTTATCACAACTCTATACATGCATTAATATACATAGGGAAAATAAGACTTATTTAGAAATCTTTCCCTGATAACAGGTGTATTTTTAAATTTCATAGTGAATTCTAAAAGAATATTTCCAAATAAATTCCTCATTATAAAGATATTAGATGAAGACTGAAGAGTTTTTGCCATAAGTAAACAAATAAATAAAGGTTACATTCTAATCATTACCCTGAGCTGGAAATAATTGTTCTGATTTCAAAATCAAAAAAATTAAAATAAAGATCAGTTATCAGCTCAGATGTCAGAAGGCTTACATGAAGGCCATGAATCCATTCCTATGTCACATAAACTGGAAATGGTGAGTCAAGATTTAGCATTCTAGAGGTGAGGAGATGAAGGCAGGAAAACCAGAAGATCAAGGGCATCATCTGCCCTCTGATACACAGAGAATCTGAAGCCATCTTGAGAAAGACACCTTGCCATAAAATAAACAAAACCCACCCTCCTGAAAGCCAGGTCTAGAGATCTGAGGCAAAAAAAAAAAAATTACAGACTTAACATGAAGGTCAACCAGAGATATAATTCTTACAGAAAAAGGAGAAGAGAAATCAATCAATCAATCAAAAAGTGAATAGACAGGGAAAAATAATAAAAGAGGGAAAGGAAAGAGGGGGGAATCTTCATTTACAGCACAAATATTAATGCATCTACTGCTATTGTAATTTGCTTTCTGTTGCTGTGATAAATACCATAACCAAAAGCAACTTGGGGAGGAAAGAATCCATTTCGTCTTACAGAGTATTGAGTGTCATCGAGAAAAGCCAGGTGAGGAGCTCAAAGTAAGAACTGAATTAGATAGCCCTAAAGAAATGAGTTACTGACTTGTTTCCAGTGTTAGGTTGGCCTACCTGTCTATGGACAGTACCACCCTCAGTGTGCAGGACCCTCCTACTTCAATTAGAAGTTGAGTCCATTCATTACTGATATGCTCAAGGGACATGGGCATGGAAGCTATTCTTCAGTTGATTCCTCTTCCTTGCTTGTCAAGTTGTCAACTGAGGCTAGCCTTGAGAACTTCATCATTTGAAGTGATTATAATGACAAAAGAAGTTTATGTTTGCATTTCAACCTTCTATTCTGTCTGGCGATATCTACAGTAATCATAGGCTGGTGGATGCACAAATTATTAGATAAACCTAGCATTTCTGTATTTAGTATGTACAGAGAAGCTTCACATCCAATTATTGAAATGAAGATGGAAGGAGAACCAAAATAGTTTGAAGCATATACTTATTGCCAAAAAGCCAGTACCAATTGCAAAATTAGTCATGATGTACTCAAGGTACATTCACTCTCTAGCCCATCCCTTGTCATGACAAAATTAAATAATACTTTACAGGAACTATTTTCATGGTCACTGCTCACTATTAGAGAATACTACATGGAGAAAGATCCTTTAATACAAAAATAGTGTTTTAGAAAGGTGTAATGTCTGGCATGAGTTCCCACTACTGTCGGTCTCTAGGAAAGGCATAAGGATGTGCATTTTCTCACATGCAGAGGAGAGCTCAAGACAGACACAGTCTCTTATAAATCTTTTCCATAGTCCCATTAGTTTTGATGAAGTTCTTTGAGTAACTGAAAAGAGAAAAATGCAATGAAAAATGTTCCCATTTTGTAGTGTGGTGTTATCTGGTCCTGATTTATTCCCTACTGAGCAGTAGGTCAGAGGAAAAAGTAGGGATTCTTTTCTTTTATACATGTGAGCATACACACACACACACACACACACCAAACATATTATATATTGGAAAAGAAAAAGCCATGATATTGTTCAGAAAATGTTAATCCCACCAATTGAAATTAAGGCCACTACCCCACTTTAAGTCCATGTTTGGAGCAAGCTTTGACTAAATACTGGCCAAGTGGATGGACTCTGTCCAGGTCTATAACCAGGATTCTGAGAAATGGCCCAGAACCACAGTAATCAGCAGCTTAAGAAGAAAAATCCATAATTCGTTGCACTTCTCATCAGGTCCAATTAGGATCAAGCAGATTTACTGATTATGAACCTACTGTGTACCTCCTGCCCACATGTGATCAGGCTCATCTGGCGCAGATGAGTCAAACAAACTTGTTTAAGGGATTGAAAAATGTATGACTTGTGTTTTTTCATAAACAATAGCCACCGGCATTGCAGGAATGATCTTTAATGGGCAAGGAGCATGTAATACATATATAAAATATGCTATAATAATATTTATTTCCATATGTGTATTAAATTTGTCATACTATATATTTATTCTTTTATTTTAGCCTATTCATAATAACCATTCTTTAAAGTTTTAGTAAATAAATTTGTGCTTTTTAAAAGTTAAACCTAATGCCTTAGAAAGCTTAAGTATTAAATGTTCTAGGATTGACTTCCACAGGTTCACTGTATTGGTAACTTATGGCTCTGAAGATGGTTATTTATCATTTGCATATCAGTTTCCTGAGTGTGAAGTAACAGAGAACGTTATCAAATTCATGGAACCAAGGAGATAGTTGCATTCAATGTTTTATTTAAGATGCTATCAAATAATAGCAAATAAATGAATAATTTAGTGATCATTATTAGGATCTCCCATTTACTTTTCATGTAGATGTCTTCCATTAATATCTATTATTCTTTCTAATCCATGATTTGATGTCCCTTTTGAAAAGCTGTCAGCACAGGAATGAGACAACATAGAATGTGTAGAAAGTGTTACTTATTTTTAAAACTTACTGGCAATTGCAGAGAATATTAGACTAAAACAAGCAGAGTGACAGAAATTTCTCCATGTTAGAGCATTGAAGCACTGAGTTCAACCCCAATTAACAAAGCTAACCAAGGAAGTCACCAAAAGGAATTTTATGTACTTTTTTTTCTATTCTTCAAATACTCTATGTGTGTTACATTGCTGCCGTGGTATCCAGTGCATTGTTTTCTGTCATTGCCACCAACCTCTCTACAGGAATGTCTTACGGGTGGTAAGATACCATGTGGAGAGATACCATGTCCATGTCATGGCCATTCTTATAAATGTAAGCATTTATGTGGAGTTTTGCTTACAGTTTTAAAAGTTTAGTCCATTATCGTCATGGCAGGGAGCACGGGCACTTGAACAGTACCTGACAACTACTTCCTGGTTCACAGCCAGAAAGAAAGAGAGATAGAAAGATAGAGAGATAGAGAGAAGACAGAGCCACGAGAGAGACAGACAGAAAAATAGGGAGTCAGAGATATAAAAACAGAAGGCACACTCTCTCCAACAGTGCCATACTTCCAAAACCTGCTAAACATTTAAGCAGCTTTACTTCCTAGAGACCAAGTATTCATATTTATCAGTCTATGGGAGCCATTTGTACTGAAGACTCCCCAAAGACCTCTCTCTTTTTGTAGCATATAACACCCAGGTTAAATTAAACCATGATATTATCATATGGCCTAGTTCTGTGGCACTTTCACAAATAATCTACACATTTCTATGCATGATTGTATAGGATTGTGTTTAATTAAGGGAGAATCACATTTCTTCTATGAATGCCAAGGTTGTCTACAGAATCCAGCATCCCCTCGGCAGCTTGCTTCTCAGGCATTTAGTCCTATTTTATATCCACAATGTCTTCAGACAGAGTGTAAAGTGAACATATCTGTAAAAAGCTGCAGGAGTCAGTGTTAAATTGCAGGGTTGAAATTGGATCCCATGAGGCACAATGTAAGAATGGCTTTAGTTCAAACCCTAATGGAATGGGTTTTAGTTGGACGTGGAGGATGGAAGATGGACTGACGTAAAACATACAAACCAGCCGAGAACCAGACTAAGTGTCTCAGGTAATCCAGGTCATTGATGCTGAACCCTGTTTAAAATGATCACAATTATCTGGGGAACTTATTAAAATTACTGATTCCTAAATTTCAGCCACTAAGACTTTATTGATGAGATGTAGAAAGAAGTATTTTTAGCTATCCCTTGTGACTTTTTACAGAACTTTCTGCCCCAGTGCTTGGCCCATCATTTTAAAATCAATAAACTAAAATTAAAGGAAAGTTTAATGGAAAGAGATATTTTTAAAAAGTATTTTTAAAAGTTTCAGTTTGTAAGTTGAATTAACATTCAACTTAAAATTCATTCTAAAAATACATCTTATTTGAAGTGCTGTTTTATATATAACTTTAATTATAATATGTAATTTTCAGCATCAGAAATATTAACAATACATACGTAATGTTCCAAAAATATATTAATATATTGTAAGCTATATAATATTTTAATAAGATCATGGTGCATTATTAATTTAATAAATGATAACTAATAAATATTTAAAGGAAATAGAACTCTTTATGTATTTTTTCAAATATGTAATAGGACAACTATGTAACCTCAAATAGAAATTATATTTAAAGAAATAAATACCTAAGCCAAATTTTTATTAAATGCCAAGACCCAGATATAGAATAAGTACAAGTATGCATGCCTCAACATTAAGGCCACTGTGTGTATAGAATATGTTGTGACATTTCAGAGAGTGAAAGTTTAATTCTGAAATAAATTTTCTGAATTTTTTATATGTATTATATCATGTATTATGGTTAGCAAAAGAGATAATTCCCACATAACTTCTAATAGAAACACCTAAAAATTGATATAATTTAAGGGTCTACAATGTGAATTCAATATCCTAGCAGTGATGAATATACAGCCACCAAATTTCAAATTAGCAAATATTTAATCATATACATACATAAATATAAAGACTTTATCAGGAAAGTTAAACCATAATCTAAATATTGTGAGATTTCTGTAAATTTGCAATATTTACTTTTCAAGATTTAAGCCAAAAAAGGAAAGACGTTTTAATGAAATTATCTTAAAATACTCTTTTCAGAGAAAAATGTTTAGGTTAACTCTTCTTTCAAGTCAATCATTTGTGCCCTAATAGCAAACAATCAATATACAGTTGTTGGCCTTCCGGAACTCTTAGAAGAATTGCCAAGAGAAACAAGTGACTAAGTAATTTGCTTTCACTCACTGAGCAACAAATTGTTCAACAGAAACTGTGATGAGGTTTTATAGCTGAATAAAAACAAGACACCAATGGGCATATAAGTGTTGTTTAGTGTTTTGCTTCCCTAATTCTTACCTTGACAAGAGTTTGTCGGTAATTTCCATGATCATCTCTGGACTTAAGCATCTATGAGTCATTTCACCTACGGCCTACATGAACATATATCTCTATGCCAATGACTTTTCTAATGTGTTTAGGTAGTTATGAGTATATTAACTCAACCTTTTTAATGATACAATGCACTTACATCATTGCTTTTTTATACCTGGAATATGGAAATGCTTCTATTCCCTATGATTTCACCCAAAGTAATTCTTCTAAATTTATGTCTGCATCCTTCATGAAATTCAAATTTGTTTATTATACCTATGCTTCAAAAAGATAAATAAATGTATTTTATTTCGTTTATCATAGTTTGCAATTAGTATTAAATATACATTTTGAAATAAATATGTGAAACAAACTCGTAGTTGTACAGAACAAAGTAATGAAAAGCTCCCAACATGTCTGTTTCTGTTCATATTATTCCTAACAGTTGAAATTCCTAGAGCTTATTCAAAGTTGCTGGGAAGTAAACATGATCACCAACAGTGGAATTTCTTTTAATACCTCCTACTCACTGGGGAAAGAGCTTGATCACATTTCTTCTCTATGACAATTTCTAAAGGGAGAAATCAGCTTGTACACAATCTATTATATTGTGTTGGTTTCTATTTTGCCAGGAGAGAATGGAGTATAATTACACACTGCTTTCTATTATATCATTATTCCATATATATATATATACTAACTCTGTGACCAACGCTTTATCAAAATGTCATAATCTTTATCCTTTTAACTCTGTATATTTTAACTTAGATATTTCATTATCAGTCCCTGTGTCCAAAATTAAAATTTCTAGGCCTCTTCCAGATACTAATTGTGTCTTATCAGTCCAGCAATCGATATTTCATTATTGTGATTGTTAACGCAACAGTAGACCATGGATCCATTCCTCCTCCTTAAACTCTTTCATTCAATAAGTGTTGATTAACTCAAGTAATTTCTCTTGTCTTTTTGCATTTCCATACTTGTATTATACCATCCATTTTAGTTGATCTTTCCGTTGATAAGATGAAGAACCCTGACAAAGGCAACTTAAAAGAGTAAAAGGTTATTATTGCTCATAGTTCACCACCTATATAAGGAAGACAAAGCAGAAACAGCTGATAACCCATTGCATCTCAAATCAGGGATGTTTGCACTCAGCTCTCTTTCTCTGCTTTATAACTGTTGAGGGTCCCAGCTAGAAAAGAGTACCATCTGAGGGGAATGGATTTTCCCACATCACTTAACCTAATTAAGATAACCATCAGTGGCCTGCACCTGAGGTGGTTCTGGATCCCATAAACTTGATACTGTAGATAGCACAATCAATGCAAAATATTATTTATTTAGCCTCTGGTCAGGTAAGAAACATAATTTTTTTAAATAATTTATTTATTTTTAATTTCATTTTACATTCCAACCACAGTTCTCTCTCCACCCCTCCATCCACCTCCTCTTGCCTCCCCCAACAAACCTCCCATCCACTCCTCCCAATGGGTAAGGGCTCTCTCCTGGGACATCAAAATAGTCTGGCACACTAAATTGGGTCAGGACCTAGCCCTGAGTATGACATCCCACCATCCTTAATCCTCAGTGAAATGCAAATCAAAACATTCCTCGACTGCTGGTGGGAGTACAAACTTGTACAGCCACTTTGGAAATCAGTATGATGGTTTCTCAGAAGACTGGGAATCAGAGACACCACTCTTGGGCATATACCCAAAGGATACTTGAGCATGCCACAATGACACTTCCTTAACAATGTTCATAAAAGCATTATTCGTTATAGTCAAAACCTGGAAACAACCTAGATGTCTCTCAACTGAAGAATGGATAAAGAAAATGTGGTACAATTACACAATGGAATATAACTCAGCTGTAAATAACAATGGCATCATGAAATTTGCAGGCGAATGGATGGAACTAGAAAACATCATCCTGAGTGAGGTAACTCAGACTCAGAAACACAAACATAGTATGTACTCACTCATAAGTGGATATTAGATATAAAGCAAAGGATAACCTGATTACAATCCACAGCTCCAGAGAAGTTAGGTAACTAGAAAAAACGTAAGAGGGACACATAGATTGTACTGGGAACGGGAATTAGATGAGATCTCTTTGGTTAACTTTGGAAAAGGGGGGGAGTAATCAAAGGGGAGGGGAAGGGAGATGAGAGCATGAAGGAACAGGATGGTTAGGGGAAGATGGAGTGGGAAAGAAATAAAAGAGATATCTTGATAGAGCCTCACTGGGGTTAGGGAAAATCTTGGTGCTAGGGAAATTCCTAAGAATCCCCAAGGATGACCCCAGGTAAGACTCCTAGCAATATTGGAGAGGGCACTGGAACTGGCCTTGCTCTATAATCAGATTGATATATACTCCCACCTAGGATCATAGAAACCTAATTATTTTTAATTATGCATGCTCTCAGATAACATATTTATTTCAAGCTGCCATGAACTTACCTTCTATTTCCATTGAGCTCTCCCTTTACCTTGATACAGGTGTTTCTTAGTTGACTAGGCTAACCTTGATCTGCCCTTTCTAAGCAAGAAAAGTTCTTTAATTTGCAATCTTTCCAGCTTGGCTCACTGAATAGCTGGAAATACAAGCCTGTAGCTCCAGGCTGAGCTTTATTAGACTTTCAATGTCCTAGAGGAAGTGTGAAATCAAAGGCTACTGGCATCAGAGCTTCTATGTCAGAAGTTTCAGTTGTGCTCTATAGTTTTTCACAGCTTCCAATATGAGTTTGAAGAATATTGTCCAGACGCAAGGTTCTAAGGTCTACTTAGTGGATCTCAGAAGCACTGGTAACTTGTTCCAAGTTAGCTCATGTGGTCATGGTGCATGATGTATATTTCTCTGACTAGACAGGTGTTCCTTTGTCATGAATGGGGCACCTAAACTTTAAGGCACCAATTTTTTTCAAGCCTTCTAGAACTTTGGGTCAGTTTTGAAAAGTTCTGCTCTTTTGCTTTGCTTTTTAAAGATCTCTTAAAACATGTATGCTTAAAGTCACACAGGCCTGGATCTTTGAGATGCTGGTAAACATGTGGGTTTCCAAGGTGATTTATGAACATATTTTTAAAATTCTTTTTACTTGTGTGCATTTTTAGACCTGTTCCCTCTATTTAGTATTTTAATCTCACTCCACATTTCTCTTCCAGGAAGTTTCTTACCATTGTTGAATGTCAAGATCATTTCTTTGACTGTTCAATTAATCTACCTCTTATTTGTTGATTCTCAAATGCCTTGCAAATATACTATTTGCTCTTGTCTTTCTGTTTTTGGTACTGGATATGCAACTAATGACTTTGAGTATACTTCCCAAGCAGTCCACTGCTGGGATACATCCCAGCCCAACAATGTGGTTTTATTTTTTAAATGAAAAATATTTTCAAATATTACTTTGCTATGGTACATATCTGCCAAAGAGATAATTGAGGTTATGGAAATGCAAAGACCAAGTTATTCAGGAGAATTAATACAATTTTAACAAAAGCATTTGATGTGCATTGAAGACTCATTACCTGGTACGTATTGTGCCAAGGGCTTTATATATAAAATATTATATTTTAAATTGGCATCTTTCATTAAAAAACATGACTAATATTATTGGGATGTCTGTTGTTTTAAGATAAAACAAAAGAAAATTGGACAGCTTAATAAATTCCTCAAAGTTCCATAGTTATTAAAGAATACAGATCCAACCCCCAACAGCAAGACTCCAAACTCTCTATTCATAATCGCAAAATTAGACATTGTAAGCGTTATATTCAAAAACAGTGGGTGTAGGAAATTCTGTGGACTCTTCCATCGTTTTTCTTCTCTCTACTGCGAACAAAAACTCATGAGGCAGGAGCTTAACTTCTCTCAGAAGTAATGGAGTTCAAAGAAAAGACTAGAACTCTGTCAGTTACTTAAAGATCTAGTATATTTTGAAATCAAGAGATTAATTTTATTTTTTAAATGATACAAAAAAAGCTTGTGAGTTGACACATTATATCTAAAATTTTAGATGCTATTCTGATGAATATCCAACTAGCCTTGAATCCTCCAATTATAGGTTACTATGAACTCTGTAATTCTTCTCCTGAGATGTGTAACTACTGCCCAATATGTTAGAATTCATGATCCATACAACTATTTTTTTCCCTAGTAACACAAACACATCTCAGAGCATATTAACCCATCTGCTGGACTTTGTCATCTTAAAGAAAAGTAATTCAAGTTCAGGGGAATCACTGCTGATAAATGACTAAACTGCTGGAAATAGGCAAATGTAGGATTATTTGACTTTCATTTTCTTGAATATGAAAAATTAGGTATTTAGCCCTCTTTCAATGCTACTCCTTGTCTATGGCTTTGAAATAGTTTCAGAGACTTTGTGCTTTTATTAAAGTATCATAAGATTTACAAGTTGAATGACATAGTTGTCTTTGACAGTGTAAGTCTGAAGAAAAAAAAAGGAAATGAAGACATAAGAACATAAACATAAAACCTAACACTTCCTGATTGTAATAGAATAATGTCACATTTTCCTTCTCATGTCACCTTCACTGCTCCCCTTAACCATGGATGTGTTTGACTTAAACATTATAAAATAATGGTAAGTGCTTATTTGTGGAGTCTCATTTGAACGCTTACTAGGCACTGTATTCGGTGAACATACTGTGCTAAAGGTAACGAGGTGACAGAGGGAAGCTTTGCATTGATGTGCTACATTGCCATTCTAAATTTTAATAAAGAATATTTTCAGTGCTTAGTTACAAATGTATAATTTTCCAGATGCTTTTTAATAACTTCATTTATTAGGAATATGCTGAAATAATTGCTAGTTTTCTAAATCTAGCATTTTCTTTTTTACCTTAGAAGACTGAAAATTTTCTTTAATGCTTTCATTTGATATCTGCTAAATTAATACCTTACAGGTAACTCCACTAGTGAGCTATATTGTGGAGGTGCCAGGGAAAAAAATATCTTCTTTATTTAGCAGCAACCCATCAGAGCCATGAAAGTGAGAATTCCCACACAGAATGTCAGCGGAACGCTGCAATCAGTCCTGAACCATTTAATTTTTAATTAGAATGTCTCTAAAAGACCAATCAAATTACATATAGCATTGTCAACAAATTGAATGACTTATTTAAGACACCGTGTAAGAGCTAAAAGTGTGTGCCTGTTCTGCACTGAGTGGTCCTGCAGACCTGTTTGTGTCCTCATTTAAGTGCTTCAATTTCCGATTCCTGTGTTTGAAATTACCATGTGGCCTCCAACATCAGATTCCCACCCCCCAAAATAATTGAGTGTCTTTGTTCTCGCTCATATCATCTTTACTCAGCAAAAACAGAACCCCATTCCATAAAGTTCTTAGTAGTAGAATGTGTTTTAGTTAATTGCCAAACAAAGCGCAAAGTAAATCCTGTTGCTAAGTAGCACTCTACGTGGTGTAATAGTTATGCGTTTCCTCTGTTCTTTCTCTTTTTTGCTTTTTCCAGTCTTTTTTTTTTTTCCATTTTCCTTTCTTTGGAAAAGCTGAAAAACTTTGTTGTGTTTATTGTTTACATTTAAAGGATTACATTCAAAATGAAGTGTTCAAAATAATTTTGAGTAGTGATTGAATATTTTGAATAAACCATAATGCCATGAAAGTTTAAAATGTACTATCATTTAGTAGAAAAACTAGCAAATGTATACTGGAAGACATCAGCCGAGTTTACTTCATGTGTATTGTGTCTTGTAGTACCTAACTCATATTTAGGATTCAATAACCTTGCCTCTATTCTAATCAAACTTTTAACCTAGTTACCTTCTTGCCGACTACACGATCAGTTAGCTGCAATTGCCTTGGTAAGGTGATCTAATTAGATGTTCATCTGCATGTGCCTGTATCAGTACCAAAGAGAAAGAATGAAAAGAAGCATGGCCGTCAGGCTTTCTATAATGAGTTACATTACTCTTTCAAGGTACAACAGGCAAGTTATTACCAACAGTATTTAATTACTTTTTCTAATGTATCATTGATGCAAGGAGAAAGGAAAATAAACAATGGGACTTGATTTTTTCCTGCTGAATGAGCATGATAAAAATTCTGAATCATTGTTTTAACCAGTTAATACTATTCACGGGCTAATAAACAGGAGGACTCCAAATAAATTGAATGCTTAGTGAATCACATTGTTTCCATCTCAAGGACTGCAGAGACAGCTGGTGAATCATCCCACTCCTACCATCATCCCATAGTTCCTGCAGAGCCCCCAACACATTATTCATTAACACTGAAATACCCAAGTAAGCAAGTATTTCTTTTCAACATAAAACAGATGAAAATATTAAAACATCATGCAGTATAAAATATTGTGAAATGCTATTATATATGTGCACACACACACATGACGTTAGAAGATACATTGGAAAAGATCTAGGTGCCAACTGGCTGACATTAAATATTGTGTCAATCAACCATACCAAAAAAAACTACAAACCAATCAACCCACAGGTACTAGACATAGGGTAAGTAATACCCATACCATGCCATATCACTGTTTTCATGTAAGACAAGGTATCAAAAGCGAGGGTGTGTCACTAACGTTGTGACATAACAGAGTTCTAGTTGTGACCACCACTTAAGCACATCTTATTAATAAAATTTCTGTTATTACAAAACTGATAGTTTCTAACTATAAATGCTATAGAATAGCTAAGTAAATGTGAATTCATAATTTCCCTTTCCAAAAATCAGTTAATCCCAAGCCCTGATGAATGAGTTGTGAACTTGATTAAATTTCCTTGACTCCACAAGAGAATTTAATAATACTTCTTGTTCTTCATTTACCATCTTTTTCTTTTATCTACATGGGCTACTTTTCTGGCACTCTTTAAATATTACTAATCTGATTCTCAGTCTCTTTATTATCCAGGAGAGTCACAATCACACGATCATCATGACTTTGCTGTTATCTATGAGAATGTCACTATGAAATCTGTGTATAAACTAAAAATGAAGACTAACCTTTACATTAAACCTGGAATGTATAATGCAGATAAACTTAAAAGCCTCGTACTTTATGTGCTAGAGTTTCAGTACATATTCCATGGCTTTAACAATGCTCAGCTGCTTTCTGCTCTTTTTCCCAATGCCTCAATTATCTTTACCAACAAAAACACAGTAAATGTGTAATTTAGGTTCAAGAGGCTTAAAATCTTTGGTCCTGTTAGTAAAGCTTCTTTCTAAGTCTTTAAAGAAACCTTTTGGAGTTTCACTACAAACTCGTCTTCCATCTCTGTTCAATCATGATTAATTTCATTTTACCAAAGTAGAATCAATCTTCTTCTCATCCATAATTCTTAAGTTCTGCCTTCACAGTAGTGGTCAGAATTTTCAAAATGCCCTGTTCTAGAATATTCTTTTCACTTCTATTCCTCTGGTTAGATGATAATTTCCTAACACCTAGTGACCATGCTATTATCTTCAGTAACTCCCACCACAGATAAATTCCTGATAAATGTTCAAAAGCCAATAAATATTTCAACAGTTACATTTAGTAACTGAAATTGCAATGATAAACAAGTATAACCAGCTGTTTATTTGACTCAAAAACAAATCACAATTTCCTGTAGCTTTGTTTATTAAAATTTAGAAGAAGCCTTTTCCTTTCAATCATTTCAAGAATTGTCTTGAGTGCCTGCATGACTTCTATAATACTCCCCATGATACTAAATGAAAAGTCTGAATATTTCTCTTTGGTTTAGATAAAGAAAATACAACTAGTCGAGGTTAACTTATCATTGTCAAGAACTCGGTGGGTAATACAGTAGGGATTAAAAACACTCACTCTAAATTTACATGCATTAACAACATCTCTCTATGAAGTATTCACTCAATAGTAACTTCCCATCTCTTTATGAGGACAAATGAGATAATGTCTGGAAAACAATTTGAGCTACTCAGGAAAAGCCAGCTATATAATTTAGGAGATGAACTTGATAAATTGGATTCACAAATAAGTACATTGGCTCGACGCCTCTCCACAGAGGAAGCTGTTGTGCCATTTTCCCGTCCTCTGCCAAGTTACCTCAAGCCTTCTAGTCAAACCAGTCTCCTATAGAGTTCAGCAAATGAACTTCTTAAAATTGAGTTTTGGTCTTCATCCAGGAAATTTTGCTTGTGGTTTCCCCATATTCCATCCAATATTTCATTGACCTATAACCTCACTAAATCATAAACTTTCAAAAATCAGAATCTAAGTGTATTTGACTTAGCTTACTGCTAATATTTTAACAATAGTCTCACATAACAATATTAATGAGATATAAGAACAGCTGATCCCTCATGGTATCATGACTATGAGTAAGGTATAAATGGATTTAACATGTAAACCTCCAAAAAAGTACTTACTGCACTGCAGTCTTTTTCAATAATAGCACCTACTACATAGGACCCAAGGGCACCCATTTAGTATTCAATGGTTTTTCTATGAGGCACTTTTTTCCCCCGCAGAGAGCATTTCTAGCACTCTCAGATGGGTGATACAATCAATGTGCAGCCTCTCACAGTTCTCACGTAACACTGTGGCTGCTATTGAAACAGTCTTCCTGTATGCAGAAGCTGCTGGTACATCAGTGAATGTTAATCGAACACTAGGCAGACAAAGCTGGCCATAGCAAGGCTTTTTCTGTGTAGGGAAAAAAATAAAGAATGATTTCATTTGAGCCTAAGCGTGATCTGTTGAGCAGAAATAGAGAAGAATGTAATCTGGTTTCAGAAGTAAACTCTGTTCTCCAAAAAAAAGCAGCTCTGTAGAAACTCAAATGTAATTTAAAGACCACAATGCATTTTAGATTTCAGAATGTATAGTTTCACTTTAAACAAAGTTTCCCTTCAAGTAAATTACACCATCACTTGGGGGAATCTCAATCTTGCTCTCTAAACAATCTACAGACATTGATATTCTTGTACCCTTTAACATACCCCTCTACACAAAGGCAGATGAGCACCAGCAGATGGGCACCATGAGGAGAGAAGGAGGGATTTCCACCTGGTACTGTGTGTGTGCCCATGAACCCAGGTTTCCTGGCTAGATCTATTTTTAATTTTTCACTGCAATTACAATGGAAAAATAGGGTAGATTAAATATTGTTTCTATTGTAGTATTTTTATAAAGTAAATATAGCCCCAATATGAAATAATTACCATCTGTAGAAATTCTTGTAAATGTGAAGGGTTATCAAATCTAAAATTTAAGAAAATAGTGATTATATATATATGTATGTATATATATATATATATATATATATATATATATGCACACAGTAGTCACATCTCATCTAAAATTTTGCTTTCTTTGGTTTCTGTTACACACAGCCAACTGCAATCTGAAAATAGAGAACACAATAGAATCTTTTCAGAGAAAGAGAGAAAATAGAGACCACATTCTGTTACCATATACTGCTGTGCTTTTTTTATTTTACTGGCAGTTGGTGTTGATTGCTTACTGTCCAGGCTTGTAAATTAATCTTTATCATAGCTATATGAAAAAATACAATATTTAAAAAATTAAGTCCTAACTGAAACTTCAAGGACATACTGTTTCTTAAGTGTTCTACAAGAACTAGAGTTACTATATTAAAGCTGCAAAATTTTTATAATGTAGAAAGAAAACCTATGCCTTCTCATACCTTCAGAAAAAGTATATGAATAGAACTGATGATATAGTTAATGAAAGATATACCATTACCCAGGAATATACGACTCAGCTGAATGAAGACAGAATCGGACAAAATCACAGTTTGGACCCTCCTTTGTTGAGTACTTATGCTGTTCTTTGCTGTTGTTCTGTTTCATGACTGTTATTATTTTGATTTAATGTATTTCTATTATATAAAGCAATGGAGTTGTCGATGATATGCATATTTTCTTATACCATCTTGTGATAGCTGATAGTTCATAAATACACAGAGCAAATGTTGACTAATTGCTAATTATATGCAAATTATATTTGAAGTGAGAAAACTTATATTGGTAAATAGCAACATCAGGATTAAAAATGAATTTACACCATAGCCAGTTAAGACTCAAAATTACATAAAAATGTTTTAATACACATGATTCAAAGGAAACAAATAAGAAATGACATTGAAAGACAATTACATAATCATTAATAAATTGAATAGATTTTCCCAAGAGAATGACAAGAAGGAAAAAAAAGATTTCAATATGTTTTGTTTACATTGTAACTATAAAAAGGTTACTTCTCTTGGCCCCTCTGACTGCTTCAGAATAGGTTTCCAAAGTATCAGCAATCATAGGCAACTTTAGAACTCTTCAGAAGGGTCAATATTGGGCATCATAGCCCAAGCCTGTGTTTTAACTCCTTTCTTCTTTCTTACTTCTCTTAAGTAACTAGGCAGTATAAACCTTATTCTCTTTCATTTCACTCAGTGATTTCTTGGAATCCTGATTAAAAACAGCTTGTAATCCCAGCACCCTACTTAGTCTTGCAATTCTCTTTAACATCGGGGTTCTCATTTCCCTCTTTTCCCTTAGACTACTGTCATGGTAGTTGTACCTCCTTTGTTTCGATTGTTTCCATATGCTAATGCCCTCTTAAAATGGCATAGAACACAATTGCTCCGAGATTTGTCATGTCTTTTATAAAATGCCAGTTCAAGCAGAAGCTGGAAAAGTGTACCTTAATTCTATTCAACAGTGTTTGAGTTGGCCTTTGGTTTTAACCATTTCTTATTTACACTGGATTGTTTGAGTAGGTCTCCTGTAAGTCCCCTCATGAAAAGCATTTAACTTTGTTCATGTGTGCCCAAGGGATTCAACACTGCCTGGTCTTAAGTAAGTACTCAACAAAATGCTTGAGTAGAAAAGAAATAATTTCAAGGAATGATAGAAGGAACAAGCATAGAGATAGGAATTTTCATGTAGACATAAAGATGTGAAATATTAGATCCCAGACAAAATAAAGGAAAACTACAGGCAGAGAGGAGCAGGTTACCAAAACTCCAAGGACAATGAGCCAAATATTTTGCCTAGGGTATTGTTAACTGGGAGACAGCACTGTCTTGATTAATCTGAATAAAATGATTTACAGAGCATAATTTGTTCTGGGAACCATTCAGCATTCAGATACTAAGGTCATTAGCCACTAATATTTTTCTTATTCGAGAGACGATGCTTCTTAAAATTTATTGTAATCAATCCTTTGATGTTTTTCCTTATTATAATTCATAGAAGCTACATACCTACTTATTCTATATATTTTAAACTTGAGTGATTGTATTTCTATTTTAAAACTCAAGAGCAGTAATTACAAGAAGACATATCTGTGGAAAAATAACATGAAACAGAAAGTAAATTAATTAAATAAAAATTCTTATCCCAGTTTGACTCTATTATATTATGTATGACTAATAAAATCACATCTAATCACCCACATAATGAAATGAGAAAACCATATTTGCTAAACCCTGAGCCGACCTCTGTTTAAAGCAGAGGTCAGCCTGACCCTCAGGTATGCGTATTTCTTTATGTGAACCATAACTCACTTGTCATTGTTCTGCTTCTGTAACCACAAGGCATCCTGCTCCCCTCTTTGTTCAAACAGTGATGACATGTTGACACTGTGCCCTATTCTTACTAAAGGTTCATAGCCTTTCATGCTTGCACAGCAGAATTGTGGTTTTTGTCTTTAGAGCTCCCCTGCTCGCTCAGTTCTGGGCTGGGTATTTAGGCTGATAGTCACAGGTGTGTCTGTCTTCCCCCTTCCTTCACCCGCTGTATGGCTCAATAAAAACTTGATAAAGACTTCATCCTGGTCTCCTTCTGTAGTGTGAGAAAAACCCAAATTCAACAATACTTGTTCCTGCCATT
Organism: Alexandromys fortis; assembly: GCF_014885135.2. Classification (NCBI taxonomy): domain Eukaryota; kingdom Metazoa; phylum Chordata; class Mammalia; order Rodentia; family Cricetidae; genus Alexandromys; species Alexandromys fortis. The sequence continues at coordinate 1,093,026 of NW_026067988.1, read as the reverse complement.
ATAAATAGATATTTCAGAAAAGATGAAGTACTCTGAGAGTCAATATTATTTTTTATACAGTCTGTTCAACCACGTTTTTTGGTCCTCTATTCATAATATTTACAAATTAGAAACAACTTAGATGTTTTTCAACCTAGAAATGGATAAAGAAGGCATGGTACATTCACACAATTGATTATTACTCACCTAGTTAAAAAAAAAACAAGGTCATCAAAGTCACAGGTAAATGGATGAACCTATATTTAAAAAAATATCATCCTGAGTGAGATAACCCAGACCTCCCAAAACAAATATTGTATGTATTTACTTGATGTGTGGGTGTTAGCCATTAAGTCTTCAATAAGTAGGCTACAGTCCCATAATCCCAGAGGTTAGATATGGAGTATTGGAGGAAGGGGAGGATCAGTCCCCAAAGAAAGGGAAAATATAATAGTTATGACTGTGAGGAACAGTGTAGAATAGAAATGGAGCATCATATGTGTTGGATGAGGGAAGATGGGGGATAATGGAGGGAATAGGAGAGGAATAGCTACAGTAAGGGTCACTTGAGGGTCACATAAAAACCTAATACTTTAGTGTCTTCTTCAAACTTATACATGTATAAAAGACATATATATGGAGTCACCAAATAGAGGGGGAGATAAAGATCAACTAGATTTATCTAGTCATCGGTGAAACTTCCAGTTCTGTGAATTGGTTACATTCCCAAAGGGGACCAAGGACACCTATGATCAATTCAGGCTATTGCTAATACTATTGGTTTCTCCTCTCAATCTGATGGTAAGGCCCTATTAATGACAACACCTACGCAAATCACAGAACACTGAGAAATTGAGCTTGTGCCTACCAACAGACTCCATTCCTATAGTGTTCACAGTACGAGAAGGTGATGCGCATGCCATTAGAGATGAAAGATAAGCACCCACTCAGCTACACCCCTTTTGAATTGCAATGGTGAGTTGCCTTTGAGATTGCTGGTCCTGCTGCAATATTAGGCAGAAAGGTTGTGAGAGTAATCACCTAGTATCTGATTTGACTTAAGGTCATCTCCACGAGCTGCAATCCTTACCCAACCTTGCTTGGGAAACCAAAACCTGAGACTAGATTGAAGATGGATTAGAGGAAAGCCAAATACCACTGTTGTTACAAGAAGGTAGCACATTTTAGTACTTCAAACAACAGTCTGCTATACTCACAGACCAGTGTCTTAACAAGTCATCACCAGAGAAGTGCCCTCCTTCAGTAGAGGGGAACAAATACAGAAATCCACAACTAGAAAGTTTTCACAGAGAAAGAGATCTTAGAACACTAAGGATGTTTCCATCAAATCACTATCTTTAGAGTTCGGGGAACTCTACTGAAGCATAGGCTAAAAAAACTTGTAAGGGAGGAGGAAATATGAGAAAAACATATTTGGCAATACGGATGATAAGGAGGATTCCAAGGAAACAAGATCTTCCAAACACAAGAGGACTGGTCTACATTTGAACACATGGAGACTGGCAGTATGCACAGTTCTTGTACGGGTAGAAGTCAGAAGGCCTCCCTGACCTGAGGAGGGAAGAGAACTTATGTCCCAGCCATAGTACAGAGGCTATCTCCAACTGGTAACTGGTTGCAAAGGAAAATTTATTTTTCTGTAATAGAGTCATACTGTCTATACAAGCCAGTCTTAAGGACAGACCCCATTCCCAGTATTAGACGGTCAAGAGAAAATTCTTTGGAGGTTCCTTGTCTCATGATGCTTTGTTTAGTCCTTATTTTTCATTTGTATGTTTCTTTCTCTTCTTTTTTCCCTTCTAGGTCTTTTGGGTAATTATTATGGTTTCTTGTGCTGTGTTTTTATGGATTTTATGTGTGAGTGTACGTGTGCCTAACATCTGTATGTGCATCTTGTGATTTTTTTTTGTTTCCTCTTTATCTCCAGATAGTTTATTTGCTTCACCCTACCCTAGTTTGTTTTTATTCTATCCTATTATTATTATTTTTAGACATCTGTTTTTATTCTAAAGAGAGGAAAAAAGGAAAGGGTGTTGATTTGAGTGGGCGGGGAGCATGGGAGGATCTGGAAGGAGTTGAGGGGGAGAAATCAGAGGCAGAAAATATTGTATGAAAACTCCATAAATTAATTAAACTTATAAATTAAACTTACAGTTAAAAATAAAATTAAGAGATAAGTAACAAAATAAAAACAAAAGGAACAACCAAACCAAGCAAACAACAAAACAGATACAGGCACTGTCTATTCCTTCAAAGCTACTTGCAAAGTGGCAATCAAAACTGAACAACATACTATCCACCAGGAAGGAAGCCTGAAAAGCCAAAATAGTGAGATATGAAGTTGGGGTTATGCTTTTTTATTCTACACTAATTCCCGCAGGGGTAAAATGCCACCCAGGCATCAGTGAATAAACGAATATCTGACAATGAGTCAAATAATTCAGTGTAGGCTTACATTAGACATCATACAGTATAGGAACATAGTTATCTTCACAGTATCAGTGATGAATTGCTTGGTTTTCACTGGAGTGTGTTAACTGTCATCTGATACCTTTACAACTATAAGACTTTGATAGATGCTTTTACAGTGACTCTTAACCTAAACTCTCGATGTAAGAAATCTCTACCAGCAATTAAACAACAGTGAGAATATCGATGCGAAAAGTGAGCTAAAACCAAGTTGTTTAAAGCAAGTGTGTGATCGCCTGCGACAACCTTCATCACCTTCTCATAATCATATTTCAACTCCAATTTTTTTCCCTGTGTGTGAAATAAAAGGAAAACACCCCCTCTCTTCCAGCTGCAGAGTGTCTCTGAGCTTCTTATCATCTGGTGCTATAGCTCACTCTAAGTTGTTCAATACAGACCTAGTCCAGCTTACAATTCAAGAAGCAAACTGACAGCTGCTCTTGTTATATTGTTATCCTGAACACTGGAGAGAAGCGAGAGCTGCGCATTTTCTCAACCTGGAACCCTTCTCTAGACGATTGCGTGGAGTTCTGCATGACCCACTCGTAGCTGCGTATCCCTCACCTCTCAACGTGCCTGAGAATCAGGCACTCCAAAAATATTTAATAAATGGATGTAATAGAAAAAAAAAAGAAATCGTTAAATGCTTGAGTACATACTTTCATCATAAGTGTTATAGCTTTATTTTATTCAAGTACCCATAGAAGTTTTGATACTCGAAAAGTATCATTGAGATAAATTACATATTTTGCCTGTGTACCTCATGGTTTGAAAGTTTGTGTGGACCTATGAATGTACTAAGGATTTCAAGTAGTACTTCACACAACAAGAACAGTAATTTTTAAATGTAGATTATTTTTGTTCTCTCCATTTACACATACGTACTGTGTTAAACAACATTTCATGTTATACTATATGATATATGTTACTTCTATATATGATTTGCATATATAGTATATGTTTTTCATGTGGATGTTACATTTGGGTTTTAAAAATTTGTAATGTAATATGAAAATATTAAAATCAATCAAGTTGTATGAATTATAACTTTGAATTTAATGCTTGTTATTTTATAGAAAATATTTCATGCAGGCCCACATTGATAATCTCTACTGGGATGGAAGTCACTTGGACTACCTTTACCAATCATTTGAAAGGAAGATTTCTCATGTTCAGTAGCCTGGGTTCTTGTGGGAGCATTGTCTGGTCAAGTAGCTGAACTTACATACATACATACATACATACATACATACATACATACATACACACACATACTTACATGCATACATGTAATTTTAGGTTAATATACAATATAATTGCTTGAGGCTTCATCAAACAAACTTGGTATTTGTTTCTCATCCGTCCTGCTTCTATAAATTGTCCTTCCTTCCTCTTTCCATGTTTGAGTCCCCTCCTGTCACTGTGTTCCTCACTTCTTAGCACATGTATCTACTCCCATTCCAGGCTTCCCTCCCCAAACTCGCATTAGAAGCCTTGGAAACTTTCCTGGTTTAGGTAGTTACTCCATGCAGTATGCTCAAATCTGCGGATCTGGAGATAGGCCCTATAGATGAGAAAGAAGATAATTCTTTTGACTTACAGGGTCTGAGTTACCTCACTCAATGAAATCCTTTCTAAGTTTATCTATTTATCTGCAAACACCATCATTTCATGTTTCTTCATAGTTCAGTAATATTCCAAGGTGTATATGCTCCACATTTTCATTATTCATTCCTAAGTTGAAGGAAATTTAACTTATCAATTACTGGGAGAAGTAGAATTAGCTTCTTCCAGGGATAAAACCACTGAACTCAGTTACCCTATGCAGAGTGGTAAGACTTCATACCATCTCTATATATACGCAAATGATAAAATGCACTAGACAAGTTGGGTGTACCTGTATACATTTGTATATACAAAACTTGTGTGTGTGTGTGTGTGTGTGTGTGTGTGTTATATAAATGAAAAGGAGGTCATCAACTTGGGAGTTGGGGAGAGATGGGAGGGTTTTGCAGGAGGGTACGTATGGATGGAAGGGGAAGAGCAGCAAAGGGAGGCAGGACAGTAACACAGTTATATTTCTATAAAACTATTTTTTTTAAAAAAAAGTACAAAGAATACCATGAAGATTAGAAAAATAAATTCTGCTAAATAAAAATACAGTATTTATTTTGAGTCTTAAGTACTGTAAACAAACTTCAGATTTTTATAAAAATATAAAATCTATAATGTCTCTATGTGTATGCCAGTGTGGATGCAGGTAGCAGAAGAGGCTGTTGAAGAACCAGTGAAACCAGGGTTGCAAAAAGACCTGGATGGAGGTGGGTGGTCCTTGGACTTCCCACAGGGCAGGGAAACTTGATTGCTCTTTGGGCTAACGAGGGAGGGGGACTTGATTGGGGGATGGGGTGGGAAATGGGAGGCGGTGGCGGGAACAGTCAGAAATCTTTAATAAATAAATAAAAGAATTTAAAAAAAAGAAGTCATGAGTCGCCTGCTGTAGAAGACATGAGCACCGAGAATGGTGAGCAGGCTTTCTGAAGAGCAGAATCCTGCCTGAGCTGCTGAGCCTCTTAACATGTCCTGTAACTAAATTGTAGAATACTAATTTGTTGCATCCCAATTCTCACTTATGAAAGTGTAAGTAATTTTGTAATTACTTCACTCATTTTCCCAGATAAGAATTGTGGTGGTTAATTTTCACTTTCATATTAATTGGATTAATAATCACCTCAGGGATTAATGAGGTACACCACTGGTTTGTGTGTGAAGGTGTTTGCTTTGACATTTAATTGACCAATTGCACCCTGAACGTGGTTAGTACCATACCATGGTTGAGGTCCCATACATAATACAAAGAGTAGACAAAAGATGAGCGCAGACATTCATCTCCTTTTTCTTCTTGAATGCCAACTTGATGAGACTAGGCACCCATGTTCTCAATACCATGCCTTCCCTGTCACACAGTTTCTCAAATAACCCAGTCCCTCAGTCAGGATGCTTCTTCTCAGCTATTTGGTTACAACAATGTGAACAGTAACTAATGTAGCATTACTCGTGCCTTGTAGGGAATAACTCTTTATCTCAGCCTGCTACACTAGGTTACTAAGTAACCCCCAGCTAATCTTCTTACTTTCTCTCGGAAACATTGCCGTGCACTTCCAGTGTTCTGTCACATTTAATAAAGACAAATCTTTCTAGAAATGTTAATCCCTTAGGTATTTTTCAAACCCCAAGGCAGAATTTTCTGATACTCTCTATGTCCGTAAACTGTGGTATTTTGTTCGTTTCCGTTGGACACAGTACATCACTTGATGCTCAGACATCAACAAAGCTCCTCTCTTATGTTTAAGATTCGGGAATCAGGATGTAATTATTGTGAAAAGGCAAACCTTTTGTTTAAGATTGGCTGCCCAGTTTCTTGGGTACTAAGTGTGACAAGCTCTGCAGGTGTACAGACTTCTGCCTATTGATACAAATTGAATCTGAAAATAGCAATTTATTCAGCAAATCAAACCAATCACTGCAGTGCAGTTTTCTCTCTTAGCTCTTATTTCCCACCGTCCATTTTCCACCACTCTGAGGGTTCAGTTTTAGAGTAACATTTCTTTTTCAGCAAGGGGTGTAGAGAGGCTGTCATGACAAGCCGCTTTTAACCTTCTTAGCATTGAGTTTTTCTTCCAGAGGACCATTTGTTTATAGACACTACCTGTTCCAGGCCAAAAATAATAAAATAAAACAAAATAAAACAAAATAAATGATCAATACATGTTCTGAATAGAGTTTCAGTTCCCGAATCCATTTCCTTTTCTCCACTGACTGTTGTTTGTCTCTCTGCATCCATTAAAAAAAAAAAAGAAGCAATCACATTGCATGCTTTGTAATCCAATTTCATTACTCCAAAGCCATACCTGAAATTCTACAGTGAAGCTGTTTCTTATACATCCTAACATAATCTGCTGACAGGAAATGGGAAAAGAAAGAACCAAGAAAGATTCTTGAAGTGAGTCTTTTTTCTTTAACACTTATTTGAAGTGACACCTCATAGTCAAGGATCTGAAAGAAGTAAATAAAAGATAGCTTGCCCGAAGGAAAGCAAACAGAGCAGAGAATTCTCAATCTGTATCAAAGCCTGGATAAGTAAGTGGTCACTCTTCAACTTTTGAATCAACACATATTCTTGGCATTTGACCAATTTGATCAAACTTTCCAGTTTCCTCCTTTAAAGGATCACAATGGCTAACCTCTGGTGGTTGCCATAGTAGCAAGCAGCTCACAGAGGCTAAGGAGAGTTGTAGTAATGAGAGTTGGAAAACACTTGAAAGGAAACAAGTTGGACTTCTCATGGTACGTATTTAAATGTGATTTAAGCAAAGGCAAATACTATTGGGATTTTTATTTATTGATTTGTTTGAGTAATGATTGCATTCTGCGAACATTCCAATTGTACTTTAACAAATCTGTCTTTAAGGAATATATCTGGAAAAGGGAAAAGAAGAATGGATGAAAACAATCTAGGGGGATATGCATGGGATTAGAGAGAGTAGGTGCCCGGGTTGCTTGAATTGATTTTATGCCTCATCACTTTAGTGACATTACTCACTGAAGCCTGAGTAATGCCAGTCCCATGTAGTAGGCAAACTACCTTATCAAGAAGCCAGCAGAAGGTGGCTTGGCTACTTGACCTTAAGTGGCTGCTTTCGAGTTCAAAGGGAGAGAGAGGAAATCACTGATCAGATAAGTTTCTCTGAACTTTGCACTCATTGCCATGACACAAAATCCCTTCCCAACCCCAACCCTACCCCCAGAAAATAATAAATACTTTTAAAAATTATGTTTGAAAGAAGCTAACAATTATAGGATTTCTTTAATTTCTTTTTCACAAGGTTTAAAAGCTTCACTGTGAACATCTTTTCCTTCCTTGGCAAGATTTCTTTCTAAGTGTTTTAATGTTGGAGCAATTGAGAATTGAATTTTTACTTTAATTTCTTCCTTTGTGTGTTTGTGATTACTGTACTCTAAAGGTACAGCTTGTCACATGCTGATTATGTATCTTGCAATAAATACACTTAATGTTAACTCTAAGAATTTTCTGGTTGGCTGTGTAGGTTTCTGTTGTTGTTTTTGTTTTGTTTTGCTTTTGCTTTCTTTTCTTTTCTGAACCTTAGAGATTTTTTCTTCTATGATCTGCCTGGTGCTTCCTCCCGAGTTCTGGGATTAAAATCATGTGTTGCTATGGCCAGTCTGTAAGATTTTTTAAATGTATTTTTATTAAAATATAATTATGACATTTCCTTTTCCCTCAATACCTCCAACTGTCCCACTATAAGCTTAATAACCTACTTTCTTAATCATTAATATATATATAAAGTATATAAATAACCTGCTGTATATGAAAATATAGGGATAGTCTGACTTTGTATTTCTGATTTCTATCTTTCTTATCTTTCTCCATTCTTGTGTATGGCCCTAGGTAAGGTTGCTAGCACTATATTGAGCACATTGGAATTTCTATCCTAGAGGATTTTAGAAGTGCTCTTATTGGTATCTCTGTATTTACTAAAGTGTTAGCTGTAGGGTTGTCATATTTAGCCATTGTTGTAGTTAGTTATGCTACATCTGTTCCTAATCATTTTAAGACACTTATCTGGCCGGGCAGTGGTACACACACATTTAATCCCAGTACTCAGGAGGCAGAGGCAGGTAGATCTCTGTGAACTCGATGCCAAGCTGGTCTACAAAAGCTAGTTCCAGGACAGGTTTCGAAGCTACAGATAAACTCTGTCTCAAAAAACCAAAAACCAAAAGGAAAAAAAAAAGACACTTATCATGAAAGTATGCTGAATTTTATCAAATGTCTTTTCTCTGTCTATTGTGGTCTTAAGATTACTTATGTGGTATTTTACAATTATCGCTGTCCTATGTTAAGGTAACCTTGAGTCACTGGCATGACACCCATATGGTTGACTTGTTTCTAGATTGCAGAATTAACATTATTTTAAAATCCCCTATTACCAAAAGCAATATATAGATTCAATGCAACCTTTTAAAAATTCCAATAATATTCCCAGAACTTTAAAAGAATATTCAAAAATACTTATGGAGACACTGAAGTCTTCAAATATTCAAAGCAGTTCTAATCAGAACACTATTGGACATATGATAATATTAGTTCTCAATTTATAGGAGAGAACTCTAACAATTAGGTGGCAAAGCACTGCCATGAAAACAGGCATGCAGATCAATTTAACGGATTAGAGAACCTACAAACCATCAGTTCTGGCAACTGACTATTAAGAAAGATGTCAAAATAATACACTGGATGAAAGACATTCAGCCTAGCAAACAGTGCGAGCAAAACTGGATATCTTATCTAGAGAAGAATGGAATTGGATTCATTGTTTATTCCATAAACAATAATCAATTGAAATGAATGGGAAGTCTCAATTTTAAACACAATTGATGAAACATCTAGAGGGAACCATAGGAATATAGTTAATGTTGTAGCTACAGATAGGCATTTATGAATAGAACTCCAATAACACAGATATAGTCACAAAAATTAACAAATTGTGTTATATAAAATTAAAATGCATATGATAAAATCATTAAGAGCTGTCCTGCTTTCATTTCTTTTCATATCAGACGAAACACCCAAACAAAAATTAACACAGGTAAGATCGCCATTTTTACTATGTTAATTCTGCCTACCTAAGAACATGGGAGAGATTTCTACTTTCTGATGTCATCTTCAATCTCTTTCTTCAAAGACTTAAGGTTAAGCCTTCCACTTGTTTGGTTAGGGTTACACTGAGATATTTTATGCTATTTGTAGCTATTGTGAAGAGTGAAACAACCCTTATTCATTATAGCTGAGACTTTAAACTATTACAGCCATTATGGAATCTGTAAGAATGCCACTCAAAGCTTAAAAAGAGAACTTCTATACAACTTAAGTATAACACTCCTGGGTCTATACTCAAAGGCCTCTACATTCTACCACAGAGAAAGTTGCACATCCATATTAATTGCTGCATTATTCATCACAGCACAAAATATCACAAACCTATATATCTGTCGACATCTGAATGCTTAGTGAGAATTTGTAAAACATCCCCATTGGTATATTTTTGGCTATAAAGAAAAAACAAAATAATAAAAAATTGTTTTTGTCTTTCTGAGTCTCAGTAACTTCTCTTAATATATGTATTTCCAGAAACATAATTTTCCTGAAAATTTTATTTAATTTTTTTTTCTTCTGCATGAATAACTTAAAGGATTTGGAATGTTTTCATTGAACTCTCCTATTGAAAGTCATATTGTCTTATAAAGATATTGCTAAACATTCACCAAATATAATAAAATATCAAATTAGTCATTTCTAATATAATCTGTGGGGTGTCCAAAAGAATTAATGTGAATTTTTTGTTTTCATTTGATTGACAGGTCAATAGTTTCTATTGCTCTTGAAGTAGAACTTTTCATCTTATCTCTCTTTTTCTCTCGAAACTATATAGCATAATTTAAAGTATATAGTTATTAACTACTACTGGCATAAAAATTAATTGTATTAACATTTATGAAAAGTATAGCTTTGGAGCATGATCTTAATGGGAAGCTATTCCACTTTCATTGGTTGAATATATACTGTGTGAGACACACTATGAGGCAGTCATTAAAAAGTTTTCTAGTATTGTATACTATACTGCTTATGTTCTTTTAAGAAATAATAAATATATTTTATAAAAAACATAAGACAAAATTGTAGAGCAATGATTTTTTGAAGCTATGCACATTAAAAAATATATAGCTTAACTATTATTATTCTGTCCAAAGTTAATAAGTTTGCAATTTGTATATATTCTGTAGTTATACTATCATTCATAATATTTGTTCCCCATTTTACTAATTTATATATATATACATATACATATGCTATTTATTGGGAAATAATGGTGCTTAATATTATTTTAATTTATAATGCTCCCATGACACTTTAAAAAAGCTATGTTTCTGGATGTGTTGCTACAAGTCCAGCATTTGAAATAAGAGATAGGATAGTTGTCATTCATTCAAAAGCAACCTGTATTACAGAGTGAGTTCTAGGTGAATCAGAGCTACAGTAAAAAAAAAAAAAAAACAAACAAAAAAAAAAACATACATCTGTTACAGGTTGATATGTCTGTTATCTAGAGGTCAACATTTCAGCATCCTCAAAAAGATCCACCCTTTATCAAATTGTCTATATTTAATAGAATTGAATTCTATCAAAAAGATAATTTTAGTTAACATGTAAAGTTCTGAAACAAATGAATATCTTATAATAATAACCATGCATGCTTATAACTTTAACTTCATTTCTCAATTTGCCTCCTTAAGATTCATTAAGAGTCATTGCCTCTTGCAATATGTACATACACAAACTCACTGTAGTGTGAGAAACTATTTAAACCAAGACACACACGAAAAAGGAATGCTAAAACAGAATTCGCAAACATTCAATTTTTTATAGTTGTTGAGCTTTGTTGTATGTCATGTGTAGATGCTAATTCAAGTCCTGTCCCAAATCATGGAGGATTATTTACTTTATATTCTCTTTTCTTTTATTTTCAATGTCTTTAAAAGAGCTTCTAAGTAGTTAACCTCCTTTCAAAAGCTAATATACTCACGGTTCCTTAGAAAGCAACTTCCTTTACTGGCAAAATTCCCTGGACATATTTTAGGAGTCTTGACTAAGTTGTTTTGCCTTTTAGCTCACACTGTGCTTTTGATTGATCAATATGCATTAGAGAACTATGCTTACTCACCATTTTATCCAGTAAGGAAAATGTACGGAATATCTGGTGCCCATATTTAAACATAAACAGTATTCTTATTACTTAATTACAAACACCCATGGATTTCCGTTTTCTACTCCATAACCCAAAGATTTTACATTTCTCTGTGATAAAATTCAGCAAATAAAGTTGCTTGGGATACAAGTCTAAAGCCCTAAATTTACTCCCCATAAGTGGGCGGAGAAAACCAGTTCCCACAAGTTGCCCTCTGACTTCTACATGACTGCCATGACACGAATGTGTCTATACACTTAGACAATATTTATAACAATTAAGTCTAAAGATGAATAAAAATAGTTGTTTCACTTCGATTCTAACTTCTTGATCTCTACAGGATTCCTTTATGTAATAAACAATATATTGAAATAAAATCATTTCTCATCCTGCAAAATAAAAGACACCTTATAAAAATACAAGTGTAATATTTTTTAACAATAATTTTCTTGCTATGTTTGATCCCATTTTTAGAACAAAGTTTTTTACGGTAAATTAGTTAAAAGTCATAGATACATAGAATGGAAGGCCAGAGTTCTAGAAATTCAGTAGATGTGTGAGTCTTGAAGAGGAAATACTAATTTTTAGAGCAATAAACATCCAGTAAGACATAGGAATCATTATGAGAACTATGAAAAAGTTTACTCTTTCTAATACTTTGCTATAGTCTGAGCCTTGATTTTTCTCTAAAGACTCATGTATTTATAGCATGGCCTATAAGAGACTGCTACTGGAAGGTGTTAGTGGGAGTCTTCAAATCTATGGATGTATAGCTATGTAACAGACAAGAGGATCATTCCTCCAAAATACTGTTTTCTGGCTTCTTTTTTAAATTATGGTAACTGTGCTTTGCTATGCATTCCGAGACTAATGGTGGCCTTTTTCTTGAACAAATGTGCCAAGAAATATTTAATCTGAAACTTTCAAAGTTTGGGGCCAAAGTAACCTTTTCTCTTTGTAGAATGTCTTTGAAACCGTCATGGTGATGGATATCTGACTAAGTCATCTCTGTCTTGAATGCTACAAGATTCTCATCACATGTAAATGAAGCTTACTTTCATTTCTCTGATGTCATTGACTAAAGGTCTGGCTGTAGAACTTAAGAAGCTAAATTTTCTACTGTTCAACTACAAAATGAAAATCAGTGAACATTTAAGGAAACATAAAACATATAATTCCTAAATTCTGCTTGTTTATTTAGTATTTTAAGGAAGTCACTCATAGTAATATGTTCACATTCCATATTACACTGATACGGGAAAATTAGAATTTGTAGCTATGTAATTATGTACTACGGCTTAAATGTGACATTTTGAAAGTAAAATAAAGGAAACAACATCCTTCTGCAGACTGTGTATTCAAAGCATGAATGAGTGAAAATTTTGAACAATTTATAAAAAGCTTTGAGATAGCTGTAATGTTGCCTGCTATTTTTCCAGGCTCCATAAATAACTTTGAAAGCAGGTAACAAAAAAGAAACAACACTGAAGGCGCTGTATATTCTACAGTTTTTGTAATGAGCACACGGATGAAAGTTGTTTGTGAAAATTAAAATATATGTGTATATGATGAAGTCTAAAATTATCTACATTTTCTATAACTTACAGTAATAATTTCCACAAGAAATGTTTATTTTTCTACTAGCAATCCAAATAGCACTTACATCACTCCAAAATGTCCAATAGTCTATGTTTATATTAGAATTCTAGAAAGTATTGGATTTTTTATTGTTATGGTATTGTGATTTACTTTTCCATTACTTATGTCTGAAATATTTGCCTGGCTAATGCACTTTTTGAGCATTAGAAGTGTTTGTTTTGTGTGTGATTCATTATTACAATGTTAAGTGATCTTTGGAAACTATGCTTTCAAAAAAAATATAGCTTGCGGGTCATGTGTTTATATTTATTTTGAGGTACTAGAAAATGTCAATGATAAATAAAGAAAAAAACTAACTTTCCCCAAAAACTCTACAAAATATTAATAAGTGCTGTTTTTACTTGTGGAAAGATCTGTCAACAAAAGTGCTTCAAGGACAGGGTAAATGTATAGCATAAGAACATGGGTTCAACCAGGGAGAAGGGCAGCATTTAGATGCATGTCTGAAATCCCAAACCTGGGGAGATAGTGACCTGATAACCTCTTAGGCTTCCTAACTAGTCAGGCTATTTTAACTAACATGCTCCAGGTACAGGGAGATCATCTGTCTCAAAAAAATCAGAGGGCAGGTTGGAAAGAGGGCTCAGTAAACTTACAGAGGACCTGAGTTTGTCTCCCAGTACCCTTATTAGGTAGCTCCCAACTACCTGGAGCTTTAACTCAAGAGAAGATGATACAATCTTATGGTTTCTGAAAGTGCCTGCAGTCACATGCAAACACAGACACACTTAAAAATAAGGTCATTACAAAACAGTAAGGTGAAAAGTAATTTAGGAGCATACAAGCCTATGGTTTTCAAATGCTTGTGGACACCTATGCAGGTCTCCTTTATGTACCCTTATGCTAACAAGTACAAAAGTGAACACACACACAGACAGAGAGAGAGAGAGAGAGAGAGAGAGAGAGAGAGAGAGAGAGAGAGAGAAAGGTGAGGAATGTTACAATTAACAACTGATCTTTTTTCATGGAAGTTGTCTGGAGAGTCTAAAGTTATAAATTATAGGTGTGAGTGCAAATGCTTTATTGTTTTTGTCATTAAAACTTCAATTTTAATAGAAATAGTGTAGTAATCTAAATAATGGATGGAAAATTGTATTTGTGTAAAAGTAGTGCTGAATAATAGAAAAAATATCCTTTTTCATGAAATTTATATTTAAAAAAAGGTTGTTAATGATCTGATGTTATCAACCCTGTATGAATATTTTTGAACAAATATCTACTTTATTCAATCTAATTTAGAATCTCAAAGCATGTGTGATAGGTACAAGAGATAAGGTTCTTTTTATTATAGAACGAATGAATGCCTCTAGATACAAGCGACTGAATAACAATGATGATGTGGGAGTGTCATATATCAATCTGTTGATTTCATTGGTTAAGCAATAAAGAAACTCCTTGGCCCTGATAGGTTAAAACATAGGTGGGAGGAGTAAACAGAATAGGATGCTGGGAGAAAGAGGAAGTGAGGTAAGACTCCTCAGACAGACTCTGCTCTCTGGAGCAGAGAAGCCAGGCTCCACTCTCCCTGGCAGCTCCGACCCAGGATGGACGTAGGCTAGAATCTTCCTGGTAAGCGCACCTTGGGGTGCTTACACACATTATTGGAAATGGGTTAGTCCAGGTGTGAGAGTTAGCTGAGAAGAGGCTAGATAGAAAGGGCAAGCAGTGTTTAAATGGATACAGTTTGAGTGTTGTAATTTTGGGGCATAAACTAGCAGGCGGCCGGGGTGCTGGGGATGCAGCCCCACCGCTCCTATTTCTACACAATGACAACCATTTGATGTGGGATTCCCTCTCTGTATGCTCTGAAGATGTTTTGTTACCATTGCTTAATAAAGAAGTTGCTTTGGCCTATGGCAGGTTAGAATATACCAAGGCAGAATATCCAAGCAGAGATAGAGGAGGAGACAAGGTAGAGTCAGGTAGACACTATATAGATGTCCAAGAAGCAAGATGGCAGTTAACAGACCATGAGCCTCATGGTAAAGTATAAAATACTAGAAATGGGTTAACTTAAGATGCAAGAGCTTGCTAGGAATATGCCTGAGCTAAACATTGTTGTAATTACTATAGTTTCTGTGCGATTATCTGTGTCTGGGTGGCCAGAAACTGAATTCACAGTCTCAGGTTACAACTATTATGATGTGGAAGAATCAAAAATTTTTACTTGAAAATGCCCCGGATGAATTTTCAGGGTTTGTAAAATCTGAGTCACTGATTATTGATACCAACATACATATCACTCAAGTGTTCAATTGTCTGTCCTAATGACTGAAAAACAAAGAAGGTCTGAATAAATTCTTAAAATACAAGCCCAACTCACTTTCTTGTCCACACTGTCTAAAAACCACTGTTGTCTAATAGAGATCTACATTATCATACATGAGAGTACTAACTGTGATGGCAATAGACAATTTTATAAAATATGTCAGGGTGTTCTTTAGATCTACATTTTCTATTTAAACTATTTCTTTTCTTTGTAGTATTTAATTTATTCAAGACATTATTACCTATTTTAGAAACACTTAATACTCTTATAAAAAATATCCCACTATTTAAAATTTTGTCTATTTTTACTACACTAATTAAACCCAGTAAATACTATTTCATTCCTTCAAACAAGAATCATGTGACAACTTCACAAAAAGGGCTGGGTCTGAAAGCAGCAGTTTTATACTTATAAATGTCTGTATATTAATATGCATGTAGATGTATATTTATATAAGCATGTACGTAGTCCCAGCTTACTTATATAATGCTTAAAGACAAGGTAATGTGGGTTCAGTTATTCCCAAACAATTACTGAGTTCTTCATGGTATTTACGAAATTATAAAATGAATAAACTCCTCAGTTCTATAAGAAACTTTTCCCAACCAGGTATATATTGAAGTATATACTATAAAGAAAGTAAATATTTTCCAAAATTGGCAAGCCAGGCATAGAGAGGGTATATGTTGCTTTATTTTATATAGATATTATATACATATAATCTATAAATAAACCAATATTATAACTACATTACCTACTATGTTACTGAGCATTCATATGTGACTTACATGAATATTGTTGCTATATGCTCATATGATGTTTATGAAACTAACATTTAGTTTTCAATTTCTACACTGAACATGTGGAGATTCATCACTACCTAATAAATCTCATTGCTTAAGAAAATTTTAAGATTAAACTCAGAAAACAGACTTGGCTAAAAAAAATAAACTTCTGAAAGAAATACATAGATAATAAAATGTGTAATTATATTTAATATATATGCCTTATACCAAGTCTATATTTTTTATTTGTTACATTTAGCTACTTGTGAGAGAAATATACTGGGTGTTCGAAATAATGCTTTTCAGGTAAACTTGAACATAGATGTATTAAGTTTTTTTGAACATAAATATTTTCCCTATCCAGCTCCACCAAAATCCAAAAGGCAGTACAGGGTAGGCTAAAGCTGAGCAAACACATCATGACATCTAGAATACTAACCACAACTGTCTCAAAGACAATGAGAATTTATCTCGCTGAAGAATAATAGAGATATTTAAAACTTAATATGTGAGTTGTCAGTTGTCTTTGATTGTTCTTATACCTTACAAATCTATCTGGCCATTCTCTTATTATAACCTTGAAAACTTGCAAAATCACCTTTTAAACTGTTCTAAGCCACAAACTTAAAATATGACAGGAAACACCAATTCGTATCATTTTTCTAAACTCATAGATCTGCTTTGTGAATGATTACTCATGCAATTGACAGGAATTGGAACATCACATGAGATTCACATAGAGTCACAACTTTATTAAATAAAAAAAATGAGGAAGAAAGTAAAATACTCAGAATGATATGAAGTACTATGCTGCTACCTTAGTGTTTTTGTAAACTCCTAACAGTGGGAGATGTTGCTTCTCTGACTTCTACCTGCTCTTGGAATGCTTTTCCTCCTGTTGGGTTGCCTCATCCAACCTCAATTTGAGGACTTTTGCCTTGTCTTAGTGTATCTTGTTTTGTTGTGTTTGGTTGTTGTCTCTGGGAGGCATGCTCTTTTCTGAGAGGGGAAGTGGATCTGAGGAGCAGAGGAGGTTTGGGAAGCTAGGGGGAGGGGAGGAGGGGAGGAGGGGAGTGTGGTTGGGGTGTATTATGTAAGACAAGAATCTTATTTTCAATTAAAAAAGAAAGAAAGGTAGGGAGACACCAGCACAGGGAGACACGTTTTGTTTGGTGAGGGCTTTTGAAGAGAACGTTAGATGCTGTGATGTTTTTCTTACCTGACTGTTTTATATTTTATCTGATTTTATAAGCTATAATATACTTACCAAAATCAGGTTCCAGTCATTCAAATCTTTATTCCTTCCTACATAAAGCTCTGAGCGCTATAATCTCTCTGGTCTTTGATAAGTCAACACTGCAATCAATAGCATGCTGCCTTTTCCTTCAGGTCTTACTGGCTTCTGCTGATTAATATCAGTTTTCCAGGAGAAACATGAAAATCAGATCATGTGCGACTGTATCAAGCTGCCATATGACTTCGGGAAACTGAGACATTCAAGGGAGCTAGGAAAGTGAACTGCAGTAGATAAATGTCAGTTTCGGGATTTTTTTGACATTTTGTTATATTTAAATTACAGGCAATGTTATTTTGGTTGCTTCCTGCTCTAAACATGTTGGTTTTTCCTTTCAGAAGATTCCGATAAAATGTGTGATTATCCCTTGCCAACATTTTCAATTCCTCTCCTATGCAGACAGCAGGGTTTATATGATAAAATTTTAATGACCATGGACCTGCATAACAATGCGAGACACCAGAATATTTTCAATAAGCCTATGCATTTGTTAAGACGGGCATGAGTGTTATTCTCTAAGCGGAAGGCTTCCTGGTCTGAGAGGCAGGCTTAGCAGGGATAGAAACTGCTCCCAAGAAAGCACCATTATCATGCAGCAATGGTCCAGATGAAATGAAGATTTATGAATCACGGCCAAGGAAGCTATATTACTGGCTGTAAATTAAAATGGGGGGTTGATATGTGCCCAACGTGAGACTGGAGAATCTAGTTTTCAAATTACCCCACAGACTTACTTTAAAGCGGCTTTCAAGTGCCCTTCTCCTGCTGATTGCATCCCTTCAACTTCCCACAAAACCCTCCAGTATTTTCACATTGCAGTTTCAGAGGATGTGGGTGTATCAAAATCTATTCAGGAGAGACTTTGGTTTAACTCCTTTTCAATTCCAGGTTAAGTCGATGTTGGAGCTGGACTCTGTCAATGTTAAATCAGGGCAGTGATGTTGCCTGCTCAGAGAGCTTTGTCTGAGAGAGTGTGGAAATGGCTTCGTGTCTTAAATATGCATGTGCGGACCTGAGCCTGGGAACTTTTACAAATATCAAAAAGCAACATAAAATTTCAATTGAAATTTGTAAAATTTTGTTTGCTTTGTTTCTTTATTCATGTCTGTAGCCATCTTTGTAAATTATTTGAGACAAATTGTAAAGTGTAAATAGAAAGTTATGAGAAGTTGCTTCCTGGTCATCTTAAGCTGTCATAGAAAAATGCCCTGATGTGTTGAACATACTTTGCTATTCTTGATTAGTTATTTAAATTTGGCTGCTACTTGGGAAGTTTTTCCTGCAGGAGCTACACTATGACTATCACAAGAGGAAATTACTGAGAAAGTGTTCTCACACCAAGAGTAATGCCTGGAGTTGAGGAATTCAAGGTGGAGACTCTGATGCTTCTTGGCCCAGGACATGGTATTTCAAAAATGAAAATCTATTGCTGTTGTTTATCAATGTCTCTCAACATGACACTGATTGGACCTTCTGGATAAGAAGAACAATTGAGGGTATGGGGAAGCAGAATGTTCACCCCACAGGAATCTAGATTAATGAGAGAAACGCCTTCCTGAGTAATTAGAGCACCATGATACTGTTCCATAAAATAATGTTTGGTAATAAAATAGCAAAAACATAATAGAAATGGAAAGATGATGAAGGCATGCTGGGAGAAATGTACAAATTTTATGATAAATGTAAGATGATCCATTAAAGAAAATAATTCCCAGAAGTTTAACATAGCTATATCTAATGGTTCATACATACAGGAAAAATTGTTTGGTAGACCAGAATCAGAAACCACAAATTCTTTAAAATAAAGTGGTTAAAACATATGGTGCCAAGATTATACATATAAACCAAGAAACTAGATTTTGCTGTTGGAAATCAATATAAGATTCTTTTGAGACTCTAAATTGTAAGATGAATTACAGTTATTATAATTATTTTAATACTGATAAGACAAAAGTCAGTATTTTCAATTTTTAATTTAAAACCTTTTTTTGTTTTTTGTTTTATTTTTCAAGACAGGGATTCTCTGTGTTGCTTTTGAGCCTGTCCTGGAACTAGCTCTTATAGACCAGGCTGGCCTTGAACTCATGGAGATCTGCCTGCCTCTGCCTCCCAAGTGCTGGGATTAAAGCGGTACACCCGAAATTCATTCTTTAAAATCACAATAAACTTGAGGGAATAATAATTATAACTATTGTTGCTATGCATTACAAGTCAAATATAGATATGGTGCTAATCCCTACTAGAGTATACATATTTACTGATCTAGAAATTTTCATTCAGGTAGGATGTTGAAATATTAATTGCTTCATTGATAATCAATAATGAAATAGCTTATTAGGTTTCCTAAGAAAGTATGTAGATATTTCCATTTGACTTATATTTAAAGATATAGATAAAGATATATTCTTAGAAAAACTGTAATGTTATAAGACAATTACAAACATAGAACTTAAAAATTGCTAACCGAATAATCCATTCTCTGTGATGTTACTTGTGAAATTGCACTGTAGTAAGAGGACTGTGTGTCTTATCTCTCTGAGTTCAAAGCCTCATCATTTCCCCAGTGATAGTCCAAAAAAAAATTCTCTTTATAAATATATGTAGCATTTGCCCTGGTTTCTGACACAGAGCTTCTACATTCTCTGGGATTTTTGTTGAGAGGGTTTTCCATTCTAATGAAGTGTATATGAGCATTCCTGTGCTAGATAGCATCAAGATATAGATTCATTTCCATTAAGAGTGATGGCTGATAATAAGTGTGTGCTCTCACCTCACTGGAAACATCCAGTAACAGGAGTAGGAGAGAGAAAGTTAACAACCAATGATACTAAATGATATCCTTCAAAGGATCCATGATCAACACTCAGACAACTTCTGAGATGCTGCGATGGGTACATTCAAATTTTTCAAGGGACAGAAGTTACTCTGGCTCAGAACCTTTTGCAATTTTCCCTATGTACTTCTTCATCTTATATTTTGACTTTTGTTCTTCATGATATCATTCATCGTAAGCTACTAATTAATTAAATTTCCTTGAGTTCTATGAGCTGTATAGCAAACTACTTTTATTTAGTAGGAAGTCATGAGAACTATGCATCTTGAGACATTAGTAACTTTTCTCATTGCTGTGTGACAAAACCCCTAACAAGATGTAGTTCATGGAGGCCCTTATTCTCGTTCACAGTTTGAGAAAATGCTTTTGGTTGTAGAAGGAAAGGCCTAAGGGTAGGAGAAGAGGCTGATTGGTCACATTGTGGCCACAGGAAACAGAGCAAGATGAAATCGGGTGCTGCTATTAAACTTCAAAATCTGCCCAGTGACCCACGCCCTTCAGAGAGGCACTGACTGATAAATGTTCCACCACCTTCCAAACAACATTATATCACTATAAGAAGACATGCAAGAATTCAACACATGCAACCTCCTTCCTAGCTCTGGCTCTGACAAACTAACGGTGAGTTGATAAAATATACAAACCAAGTTAAAAATCATTTACACTCAAAAGAGCTCACATAGCCTCCTATGGCAATGCTGTCCTTATTGCATGCAGCCTGTCTCTTTTATCCCACTATGTGCACATAGCTTCTCTTAAGAGATTCCTCAAGGTTCCGGCATCTCCAATATCTAGGTGTCTGCATTGTATCATCAAAAGCCCCATCATCTCGACCTAATGCAGTACCTCTTTTATGGGACTCTACCTCTGTTTTACACACCTAGGATCAGCTGTTTCCTGAAACACCCTGGAACCATTGGAATACATATTTTTCATGCCTGCAAAGCCAATGTGATGTGAATGATGCTGATAAGTTCCACATCAACCTTGAGAAGGAAATGGCCCCTTGAATTATGGTTGTAATTGACTTTGTATGTGTGCCCGGGTCGGTACCAATAGCCAAGATTTACCTAGGTTCAGCATTTACAAAAGTCCAGATATTCTTCATTTAGTAGGGAACACATAGGAATGTGTGTCATCCCAAAACAGTTGTAAGACCTCAAAGTATTTTACTATTATCCATGATACCTAATGGAGGCTGAACCACAGAGTTCCATACTTGATTCCTCTACAACTTCTTATGTATTCCAACATCTCCAAAATCATTTGCAGCCAGAGAGGGGGAAAATGAAGTAATAGCAGGATTCTCAGTTGCTGATATTTTGATGATCCCTCTTAAGAGCATTTAGGCTAAAAGTGTTACCCTTGGCCCAGGATACTGTGACTGATGTTTGATGTGGGGCAGTCTATGTGACTAACTCTATCTGTGAATATTTTAGTATCAGCTAACAAAGTACAAATGATCACTATGAGTAAACAAACTCAACATAAAAATACACTGATAGTTATAAAGTAATTTCCTAACAGGAGCAACCTAACTACCGCAACTCTATAAGATGGGATCCACGTCCATTTCCAGAGAGGATGAACATCGTGGTATTCTGTTCCTTTGCATAGTAGAAAGTAACAGTTGAGCATTGTACTTCAAGATGAAAACTTTGGATGAGCAAGCAGATTGATGCAGTATTTTTATTTTTATTTCAGTTAAAGTTTTCCATATAATAAAAAATAAAATGCATATATTCAAAGATGTGCTTTTATAAATATGTATCTTATATAAAATAAAATTGATATATAAGCAAAATATATGTATATATAAATATATATGTATGTATAAAATTAATTTCTATAAGTTGAGCACGAAGAGTAAATAAATACTGATTACTGGAAAGAAATACATGTATTTTAGTACTTTATTCCTTCTTGATATATCAAAAATACTAGTAAATATTCTAGTTGAACAGCTACAGTTACAAGCATGAAGCAGGTTCAGCATTAGCAAAAAGACACAATTACCATCATGTTTACTTTACTCCCTTGTTTTCAGCCCTCTGGCAGTTAGACAAGGTCACTAAAGCATACCACTGAATTGTCATCAAAACTAAGTTTGTCACTTCTGAGTTGTGGCCACAAAATTCCTGTTCAAGATCTACGAGTTCCTTTTCCCCTTCTTTCTGCTTTAGTTGTTGCTCTTGCATGAGTCCTCTGGTCAGCACAGTTTATCTCTTTTATGGGCACCTGTTAGCTTGACAGTGCCAATGAAAAACACAGATTCTGTAAGCAGGGAACTTAAACTCCAGCACTGGGGAGTAAATTTTAGAGTTTAGAGTTTCTAAGATTTTAAGTGATGTTTGTGTCTTTTGTAACTATATGACCTTCTCTGTTCTGATAGTCATAACACATTTTGTGTCATTAATAATTTACCAAAGAATCACCCCCGATGTTATTCTACCTCTATGGTCTACAGTCTTTCCTTTAAGTACATTTAAGTAATACTCAAACTGATTTTAAAAAACGATTCCAATTACATTTTCTAAACTCTCATTTGTAGCAAATCCCACCTAGTTTGTATTTATGTGTGCATGCCACAGCAAATAAAACATTTGAAAAGCTACAAATCAAGTCTCCAAGTTTACAAGTTTAAAACAGAATGACGGAAGCAAGCATGAAACTGGCCGTGCGTTATTACTGGGACAACTGCAAACAAAACACAATTAAAACATGGGATTTTTTTTTCTTTTGAGCAAGATGGGCTGATGTAACTTACAGATAACTTTCAGTATTTCCATTACAAATCCTGTTTCTTCTATTCATTTGAAAACAAACATTGTTTGTCTACCATGTGCCAGGCACAATAAGAATGCTGAAATACAATGGTACATGGTGCTTAGCTTCTAGAGCTCAGAGTTTAGCAGAGAAACAAAAGAAAAAAAAAAAACAAACTATTAGAATACTTCTAGCTAAAATTCTTCAATGTTTGTACGGAATAATGCCGTGGGAATCCTGCACATAAATAATTCAATACTTCTAAGGATTTTTAAATCATGAAGCAAAACAAAGATTGTCATGGGCAGTCTTGGAAAACAAGGGGCTCTATAGGTAAAGGATTATAAATCAGGGGGAAAAATAACCTAGTTGAATTTGAACAACCATGAAGTGTGGGGAAATATATTTAGAGAACTTAAAACATAGTCAGTAGAATATAATCGTGGGATTCATATGCCGATAAACTAGGTATCATGAAAAACAGAAAAGGAAAAAAAAAAAAAAAGAAGTGTCTCAAATGTTATGCAAGAGACTTGAAACTTTTTTTTTCTCAAATAAGGGGGAAATGCTTACAAATTTAAGCAGGAAGATGACATGCCAAATTTTATTTTAGAAAGCTTCTCCTGGAAGCGATTTGGAATTTGGATTGTCAGGGGAAGAGATGGGAGGCTGAGCGGGTGACTGGCAACTATTACAGCAAATCTATGTGAAGGATGATTGAAAATGAAACAAACCAATTGAAGCCGATGTAGAAAGAGTCAGTAAAGCTGAGATGTATGTGGAAGTTTAACTGATGAGCTCCATTGACTGTGGGAAGGGAAGAAGGGGAAAATATTTACTGCCAATCTATGAAAGTGATGCAAAACACAGTGTTTTAACTGAAATATTTGTAAGATCACTAGGAATAGTGTAATACCACTATAAAACTAATATCTGGAAATTAGTTAGTTGGTAGAACCCATTTAGAATGCATTAGTATGTACATGCTATTGCCAGAACCATGGGGGTACATCAATCTATCCTATAGGACATGGTAGTTAAGCGGTTGAAAAATAGCCATCTACAATCAGATTCCCTATCCTATTGGGCTCTGTATTTGTGTCATCAGAAAAATAAAAAGTGATATAGCTTGATACCTGTATTCTATATCAATGTATCTAAGAGAAATAGATAAAAATTCACACCAAGATTTGCTCAGCTATCAAGATGATACCCCAAACATCAATACTACTGGGAATTCTTAGTGCTTCTCAGAAGTATTCATCAGATTTCCCAGATGTAGGAAGTGAGTGTTTGCACACAGTGCATTCATGTACAAAGTGGAATAACTAACTCATTTCTTTAGTCCCCAGAGAACTATGCCCTAAGCATGCTCCAGGCCATCCCTTTTTAAAACAAATCTAATTCTTTCTATATTGTATCATAAATTGAATAGCAGATGTTAAAGTCTACCCTGGGATCTTCCAAAGGCTGCTGACTTTACACAACTTTCAGAGAGAGGGAAAGGCTGTGACTTAGTCTTACTGAACATTAATAATTCAAGAATATGAGCAAATTCATGAAGGTGGTGGGGAGTCCCTCAGGGTATTGATGTCAGCTTACATCAGGACTTCAGAAGAGAGAACACTCTGAACGAAATGGGAGAGAGACAGTGAAGGAGAGGAAATGTAGGGGCATGGCCTCCCAAATCTTCAGTGCAGTTACTAAAAATATAAAATACTGCTAGTGATTTTTTTTATTAGAAACGGGTAGAGAAATTCAATATTCCTTCATACAAAGAGAGAAATAAAGACTGTTAAGAGAGATGGGACAGAAGTGGAATTGGGGAATGGAAATGTCAGCCTTTGGGAATTCACAAATTATGGGCAAGTCTGAGACATGAATAGAATATAGAGAATTGAGGAATGGGAGTTACCAGCTCTCCAGGAGGCAGTGGAGCCTCAGTAGAACTCACAGTAGCACATTCGGAAACTGATGTTTGCCTGGTCTCTTTATTATTGAATTTTCTGATGATGGACTATAGTACTTGTGATAAATGTTCTCACATGAACATTTGAGGAGGTCTAGAGTTTTCTTCAAGGTTTCTGTTCTGTTTTAAATTCTTTATCACTACTTACATATAATCTGTGTTCAGACTAAGCAGGAAAGTGTATTGTACAATTTCCTCTCAGGTTTTCTCTCTCCCTGCAGAGTTCATACTTTGAATATTGTTTCCCGGATCAATGTGTCTAGCTAACATCACTGTGCCATTCACATTACTCAACAACATCTTCTCCCTGTCTCCTCTATCCGCTTTATCAACTTTCCTACTGCACAACACCATTGAAATGTCCACGAGGAAAAGGAAAAGATAAGCACATCCCTCTTATCAAAATATAAATAAAAGAAAGGAAAGGGGGGAGCAGAAGAAAAACACAGTGTATCGCATTACTTTCAATGTCATTAAATCTTACACTTTTAAATATACGCCTAGCCTGGAAATTTAAAACCTTATCAAATTTTCAGTTCAGTTATTGCATGTTATAAGTATCCTTATACTATATACTACTAAAATATAATTGAAGATGATGGGTGTTCTGGGTTGCTTATCAAGAGAAATCAATCCTTGTCCTTAGTTTCTCTATGTAGAACAGAACTTTCTTTCAAAGTTCATTGTTTTTTTTTCTATTTTACTCAATTTTGTATTTATTTTGTCTTTGTTTTGCTCTTATGTTATCTTTAGACATTTCTCATTTTGCTGGACATTCCTTTCTTTTCTTTCTGAATGATAAGGAGAGGATTTTAAAAGAGGAAGAAATGTCAAAGAAGTCCAACACATCTCACTTACCCTAAATACAAACTCCAGATTATTACAGTTAATACTAGTAGGAGGTCTTCATCCTCATTGATTATAATTTTATCATTGGCTCATGGCCCATCCTGTTATCTATCCTACTATATTATGTTAGGAGCAAAATTCTATGAGAATAAGATTACTATAAGATAATGTACCCCTTAGCTATGTAGGCTTTATAACAATTATAAAAATCTTGCCAAGATGATATTCTAGCAATTAGCTTTCAGTGCGGACTGCTAATGGATTTTATACTCAACATCAGAAGAGCTACACTAAAAACACTTTAGAAACTATATCTTAGTAAATGTTCCTAGATTAAGGGATAAGAACAGGCTAACAAATCTTCCTTAATCAAATAGAACTTCTTTTTGATAAACTGATAAAAGTTAGTGAGATCTTAATACTGGTATCACAGAAGTAATGATAAAATCCATCAGATGGACAACTCAAATCAAGGTTACAAGGATCAATGTAAGGATTACTGTACTAGTAAGCACTGTGGCTTTGCCATGGGCTTCAGTTTGCCATGGAATTAAAATTCTGTGATTTTTTTAACCTTTTTTTTTTTTTTTACTGGAAGCAATCTATTAAGAACTATATCTAATTCACTGTGTCTGGGTGTGTTATTTGGGGTACAAGTAGTAAATTGAAATAGCATGAATGATAACACTGGAAATACATGCACAAGCATAATAGCAACAAATAAAACACTACAACAATTGTCCAAATTCTGATGGGGAGAAACCATGATTGTAGTATTTGACAGAACAACCACCCATTCAAGGTATCAATGAAACCTATCTAATAACAGATCATTTCTACAGTCTAGTAATTACGTAGACAGCATATATCCCTTAGTAATATTTAGGTGCATTATTCTGATATGTTTGGAACGTAAAGGAAGTCATGAGTGATGATGTATTTCTAATAGGAAGGTTGAGGAGGGTCTGGTCTAGGCTATGGCCACCCTCTTTGTGACACCAGGGGGAAATTCATCTTTCCTGCATACCAACCTTTTGATATTCTGATGTGACATTACCATCTACAAAGGTCACACTCAAGGGTAACATGATCATGTTCCAAAATAACTCTACACACACACACATACACACACACACATACACACAATGTTTTAAATAAGGTTATGATTTTGTTTTGGACCACATTCTAACTACTCTCTGGTGCACATCGCTTATGAACCACAGGTTAGACAAACGTAGCAGTATTCAGATTTTGGGGCACCCGTTCTACGCCTCCTCAGTGTGCTCCCATTATCCACAGAGATTAAGCCTTGGAATTACGTAGTAAACACCTGCTGAAGGGCATGTGCCATTCTTTCCCTCCAGGAACCCCACCCAAGTAAAAAGCAAACAGCTTCCAAATACTCATGCTGTATATTTCTAATTATAGCTGTAACCAGAATGACATCTGCAATAAAAAAGAGTGGCATTTTCTCTTTGATTTCTCATATATAAATAAATCACACAACACTTTAAAGGTTAAGTTATGCAAAATATATGGTTATGTACAAAGGAGTCTCCCTCCTTCTGTTCACTGGAAATTGACATCCAGAAGATCTCTATGAGTGTTCTATTTCTACCCGAACCCTGCTGCCTATCAATTCCCATTCAAAATTTCACCATGAGACAGTCATGATGCATTATCATAGATAAATTCAGGGTGGCACATGTAATGTCTGTCTTTTAATAAAATTATTTATATTAGTGAGAATGTACATTGTCACTCAAAGTAAAACAGGGTCAAACAGCATGGCACCAAGCTCTCTAGTTTTAATATATGCCTACTAACACCAAAAGCCAACTCTCTTTGACTTTAAAACATCTTGCAGAGGGAAATGGGAATGCTAATGCCAAACTGGAAGGTTAATTTAAGGACTTACTTGGATTAATATTTTAAGATTACTTCCCCACAAGTCCTGTAAAACCTGTTTACCGTTTTCCTTCTACCTAAAGTATGTGCTGGCTTGTGAAACCGATTTTTAATTTTTTTAAGTAAATCCATTGACGGAAATTCGTTTCCCCTAGAGAAAGAGTTTTGATGTGCTGTAATAAAGTCATTATTGTTCTACAGCCTCTGTCATTGTGTGTGCTGGACACCTGGCTCTCAAGTTTCAAAGAGCAAAGCAAAACAAATTGGTGCTTTCTAATACCAAATAGTGAAACTGAAAGATCCTTAAAGGAGAGCTCCCTAAGTCACTTATTTCAAGGGATCCAAACATTTGTTCATCTTGTGGCGTCTAATGCCAGAACTCCTCATTCAAAACTCAGCAGCAGAATGTGGCGTGGAAACCAGTGCTTCATAGCCAGCCTGGGTGTATTTTTCTCTATCCATAAATCCATCGATCTCTCATGTGGTTCACAAATACTGCCTTTTTCCAGGGAGGTACAGTAAATTTTAGATATAGGCCATAAGTGGCTATGAAGAAAGTCCTTGCCCATATGCTCAGAGCCTAAAGTGACACTGTCAGGAGCGAAGGGGAGCGAGGCACGGCTGCTGAGATGGATTAACAGGCAGCCTGGCCCTGCTGTTTGTGTTTCATGGAGTTGCCGCAGTGAATCAGGGCATCAACTCCCACACAGATGTATATTCTCAGCCTTGGAGGAAAGAGGCCAAGAAAAAGAAATCAGGCTGCACGGAAAAAAAACAAAAATAACCATAAATGAAATACAAGAAGGGTTTTAGCAACAAGGAGCTGAATGGAGGGTCGCTGGATACAGGGCTTGATCACGCCTAAGCTATCTGTCTTGAACGGCAAGGTCACCAGCACCTGCCTTTTCTCCGCTAGGTTTGTGGGTACTTTGTGATTAGGACGGCTGTTAACTCATAGATATTTTCAGGGACCCACATCGTTTCTGCACACTGTAGGTATTCACATTCCCTTTTCCAGAGCTGAATTTTCTGCAGGAACAGTTCTGATACACTGACAGACAAACGGGGTGGGGAGACCCCTCACGGTGAGAGTAGTAAATAAAACTGCTGGGAGACATTGACATTTGGCTACACTTCAATATTTATTGTGCTCACTTGTTCTTGGAGCCATAGGAGACCAAAATTTTAACCACCAGGGAATGGTAAATTACTTGTAAAATGTACATACTTTG
This sequence comes from Alexandromys fortis, assembly GCF_014885135.2. NCBI lineage: Eukaryota > Metazoa > Chordata > Mammalia > Rodentia > Cricetidae > Alexandromys > Alexandromys fortis. The sequence goes on along the minus strand of NW_026067988.1, from coordinate 1,064,162 downwards.
CAAGCAGATATTTCTGATAGACTGAAATTGAAAATTGTCTAAACTGAACTTCTGCCTTTCTTAATGAGTTTCTTGTTCTACAAGAAACCGCTTTCTATAAATACACTATTCCTAAAGCTGAAGACAAGGAAATGAATGAAAAAGAGGGATCATAGAACATATATTTTCATGGCACCAACACATGGCTATAGAAAGAATATTAAACCTATCATTAACAAAATTGCAAACAGTTTTATGGGTATAGATTAAGAAACAATGTGGCGCCGGGCGATGGTGGCGCACGCCTTTAATCCCAGCACTCGGGAGGCAGAGGCAGGCGGATCTCTGTGATTCGAGACCAGCCTGGTCTACAGAGCTAGTGCCAGGACAGGCTCCAAAGCCATAGAGAAACCCTGTCTCGAAAAAACAAAAAAACAAAAAAAAAACAAAAAAAAAGAAAAAAAAAGAAACAATGTGGCTAATAATAGTATAGTAATGTTTAAATTAGACAAAATGAACAAATCAACTTTTATCATGTTTTACTTTGCTTTCCTTTAAAAAAATTATTTATCTTTTAAAAAGCAAGTTTTTCTCATTTTCCATATCAATCCTAGTTCTCACTCCCTCTCCTCCTCACACTCCCTCCACCTTATCTCCCACCCCACCCCCACCTACTCCTAAGAGAGGGTAAGGCTTATGATGTGAATCAATAAAGTCTAGCACATGGCTCTGAGGCAGGGCTAAGGCCATCTCCACTATATCTAGGCTGAGCAGGTTACACCTCCAAAGGGGATGGTTTCCAAAAAGCCAGTTCAAGCAGTAGGGATACATCCTGGTCCCACTGCCAGTGGCCCCACAGACTGCCCCAGCCATGCAACTGTCACCTACATTAAGAGGGCATAGTTTGGTTCTATGCTGGCTACCCCATTGTCTGATCAGAGTCACTGAGCTCCTATTAGCCCAGATAAGCTGTTTCAGTGGGTATCCTCATCATGGTCTCGACCCTGTTGCTCATATTATCACTCCTTCCTCTCTTTGACTGGACTTTGGAATCTCAGTCCAGTGCTACCTTGAGTTTTGCATCTGCTTCCATCAGTTGCTGGATGAAGGTTCTATGATGGCAATTAAGATCGTCATCAATCTGATTACAAGGGAAGGGCAGTTCAGGCACCCTCTCTACTATTGCTTAGGGTTTTAGCTTGGGTCATCCTTGTGGTTTTCTGGGCATTTCCATAGTGCCAGAACTCTTGCTAGCCCCCTAATGGCTCCCTCAATCAAGAAATCTCTTTCCTTCTCTCCCTCTCTGTCCTCTCCCCATCTTGACAATCCAGTTCCGTCAAGTTTTCCTCCCTTCTCCTTTTCTCCCCCTCTTCTTCCATTCTGCCCTCTTTCCTCCCACTACCTGCCTGCTCCCAGGGTTCAAAAACAACTTCTATAGAAAAGATTTATTTTACAGTTGATAATTCATCATTGAAGGAAGCCAAGGGTGGGATTCAAGTCATGACTGAAGCAAGGCCAGAGAGGAACACTTCTTACTGACTTGCTTTCCATAACTTGTAGGCACTGCAAACAGGAGGTTGGACACACGACAACAATCGATCAAGAAAATATCCTAAGACTTGCTTATAGGAAAATCTTATGACAACATTTTCTCAATTGAGGGTCTCACTTCCCAGAAAGTCCTAGCTTATATCAAGTTAAAAAGAAGGAAAACAAGGAAGGAAGGAAGGAAGGAAGGAAGGAAGGAAGGAAGGAAGGAAGGAAGGAAGGAAGGAGGGAGGGAGGGAGGGAGGGAGGGAGGGAGGGAGGGAAGGAAGGAAGGAAGGAATGAAGGAAGGAAGGAAGGAAAAATCCTAACCAACACATTGTTATGCTTCATATGAAAAAGTAATCTCGTTTTTCTGTTTAGAAATGAACAAAGTTGTCTCACAAAGCAGGGTTAATTGTCTCTTTACTGTTGATAGAAAAAAAAAAAAGGCCAGAAGCACAGGTTCTCCCACTCTCATTAACACCATCTTTTTTTTTTTTCTTTTAAAAACTGGTACCCAGGGATCATTATCAGAAAGATGTACTTTTCCCAGGAGTGAGGGCATCCATCTTCAATCCTTGTACTGAAGAGTTAGAGGCAAGTAGATCTCTGTGAGTTCCAGATCAACTTAGTCTATATCAAAAATTCCAGGCCAACCAGGGCTACACTGTTAGACCCTGTCTCAAAAAGCAAGCAAACAACAAAACCAAATGCATGCTTTAAACAAGGAGCCTGGTGTTCACTGATAGCTGATGGAATGTCCTTGTCTGCTCTTTGGGGTTACCTTTGCAAACTAAGATATTTGTTATGCCAATCTAAGCAATCACTGGTAATCTGGGGAATTTTTTACATTGGCAATTTAAGAAACTTAAACTGAGCCTGTAAAGGAATGATACGTGGAGGAAAGTGAGGGAATATATCAGCATCAATATGTTTTTTAATGCCTTCCGAAGAACGGTGTGCAGCTAAGAATTCTACAGACAAGACCAGTTCGCCAAGAGTTAGTGTTTGTTTGTCATCGTGCCGTCAGAGAACAATGCCTTCGGAATGAACAATAGTGAATTCAGAGGGAGTCACAGAGAAGATAAATGTTATCTAGTTGACCTTAAATGTTTGTCACCAGATTTGCTGTAGTTTCTCCTGAATCCCTGGGTGAAACTATGTGAAGAGCACATTATGGTGTAAAATAATGAAAAACCTTGTAGGTGAAAAAGAAAAGAAATATTATTTTCTTCACTGGAGAATTGCTCTTTGTAGATATATTCCACATCCTAATATTTGTTACAAGAAACATCCCATAGTCTGAGTGTGTTTTACCTAAACAATCCTTATATGTACCTAAGCAATGTGTTGCTTTTCTGTTTGTTCTTTCCACATTCTGGACATGACAAAAGAAAAACAAAACAATAACAATAATCCTCCAAACAAGCTATTTTAACAGAATAAAAGTCAATGACCCCATCCATACAATTCCTGTCATATCGGTACTTTAGATATTCTTCTAAGAATGAATTCCTTCGAGGATGGCCGTCTACAAAGCACTGATAATTATTCTCCCGAGGAGTTAATGAAAATTAAGGAACAAAAGAGAGAGTGAAAGGAAAATGGTTTATAGTAAAGTTATCACAAACCTAGTCATCAATAAGCAGCAGGAAGTTGCACATCACGACTGTGCGAAGCAATTCTAAAACACTCTGTCATTTGGCTGAAACCTAAAGGAAGCTTAGGATGGAATGTTAATGACTGGAACAGTGACTCCGTCTAGTATCAGATACGAAACTAATGAAACTGGCAACTTGTCTCCTTTAAGCCAGCAAATTCTCTGCTCTGAAAATCATGTCTGCCTGACAAGCAGGAGGCTATGTCTCAGAGCAGAGCCTAGGGCATTTACATACCTCAGATTTCCATATTTCATATTGCTTCTCTCCCCCCAGGTACAAAACAACAAGTATTGATTCAATATCACTCCACTGTCTCTTTTAATTGAAATCTTCGGTATATACAAACATGTCAAGAGTTAGTAATAAAAAGTACAACTAACAGCTCAGAAGCCTTAGATATTGATCGTTGGGGGATTAGAAAACCTATTCTTTTGCTTGAGGTTTAAATCATATTAATGGTTATAAATTGAGATGCAGTATCAGGACGAGTCAGGCTCTGTCAAAGGAATATTGAGAGACTTTTTAAATAAACCCTACTCCCAAAATAAAGGCATAAGAATACCTTTTATTGCAGAGTTTGGGTGAAGCCATTTTTCTTCAGGAAATATTGGTAAAAGATACCTTAAGCTAGTCCTGAGGTTTGGGTGTTTTTGTCTCATTAAGAGTCATGCACAGAAAACGGGGGTTTCAGTTTGACAATGTTAATAGCAGTGACTTAGCCAGGCCGAGCCCTTTGAGAAAGTCAGTAGACACTGGGAATGCTTGGTTTGGAAGAGGTTGATATGTGAGACTTACGGAAAGCCATGTTTCCTGGCTTCCTGTCTCCCTGTGGCCATTATTTTTCCTCCCATGTCTGCTAGCCATCTGATGCCACCTGCATTGGTGTGGGACAGCCACACTCTCCCTTTGACAAAATCATGGTTCTCCCTCCAAGACTACTTTTGTTCTTAATGCTAATCATTGGCTATTTTGATAAATCAACAAATAATGGGAAGAGAAAGTACTACCATGGAGGAGGATATTTATTATTACTATAATAAATATATATACATAAAAGTAGAAGTGTCTGTAAATGAGTAGTGACTTGTGGCTAGAGGGTTTGGGAAGAAAAGACTAGAACAGACCAAGAATCTAAAGTAGGGTAAAAGAGATGATTCCCTTAAGGGCTAAGAACGTGGGAAGACAAGGAAATTGATCTCTGATAAAAATGAGAGCCGTTGTGTAAATGAATTGAAGGCCATCCCTCATCACACTATTGCAAAGAATTCAGCTTTGTGGAAGCATAAATTTAAGAATGTTGGGCTTGGGGCTGGAGAGAAGAATCAGTGGGTAAGAGCATTTGTTCCTCTTGCAGAAGACATTGATTACGTCCACAGCACCCACATCAGAAAGTTCATCAAATGCCTGTAGCTCTTCAGGCCTCAGCAAGCACCGGCACTCATGAGAGTACATGCGCACACACACACACACACACACACACACACACACACAGGAAAATAAAATCTTTTAGAGAAATAATTATTTTCTTGGTGAAATCCCTGGCTTCTGATATTTTGTTATTGCCAGGAAATGGGAAGTGGTGAAGCTCGTTTGAAGTCAGAGTTGATTCCCTTCTCCTGTGTAAAACCTTTTGGGAAGAGTTGAGTCTATGTATTCTATAATAAGGATTTGTGGTTCTTTCTATTAACTTGTTGGGGGGAAAGTAACATAAAAGGTAAAAACAACCTGAAAATCCTTTAGCAAAACATGAAGTGTCTAAAGAAAAAATAGAAAAAGAAGCTCAAGAGAAGCTGCTTAGTTTTTCTAAAGGGATAAACCAATTCTCTGCCTTTTACCTCTAGCTTTTCCATCCTCTCTCTTTCCTTCTCTTATATGTCTGTATGCATATATGTATGTACCGATGTGTTTATACATAAACTATGAAGAGGTCATTGATTTTTAAATTCATATAACGTAATGATTGGTGAAGATATTTTACAACTGAACTAATAGGAATATTAAAGCTTTATATTGGAAAATATTCAGATTGAAAGAACTTTAAGTTGTGTTTTGTGTATTCCAGCAATTGTTTGATACTTTATTACTTGTTACAACCTAACATCGTCAAGCTACTGTCCACTCAAGTTTTTGTATACTTGGTATCATGGTCTGTGTTTTATAGATGGCAACAATACCTCAAAGAATTTATGTGATGTTCCAAAAGCTATGAAACAAGCAGACATACAACTCAAAAACAAACTCTTTTATTTTTGACTCAGATTTCCACTTCTGAAATTGTAAAACATGGCTAACATGCACACTGAAGTTAAATAAAAAGGTAAACTATACTATATATAGATGGGTGGCCCAGTCGGAAGGGTCATGGTGACATCAGAGGAAATGACACTGAGGTGAATGTACAAGGTAGCCTTTTAAAGAGGGTTAAAGAAAGGCAAGAAAAGCTGACCTCAGGAAGGGAAAACCAAGCCCTCAGGCTGAGAGAGAAATGGGAGGTTAATGGGCTGGAAGAACTTAGAGAGGAAGGTCTATGTTCTGCTGGGGTCAACTATTAAATCACCTTCTAAGCTCAGTTAAGCTTTGGGGTGGGTTACTTGAAGGATAACTGAAAAGCTATGGAAAATCTTACTTTTTTTCTTTTTCCTTGAAGCATCATATTTGCATTAAAGAAGATCTCTGTTGCAGCAACTTAAAAGAAGCAGAGGTTCAAAGGTCAAACAAGGTCAAGTAGAATGTAACTGCTGTTGCAATTTAGGTAGGAAACCTTAAAGAAAAATGACTCTGTGTGTGTGTGTGTGTGTGTGTGTGTGTGTGTGTGTCTGTGTCTGTGTCTGTGTCTCTGTGTGTGTAGGAGTAGTGATAGTTAGAAAGGGAAGATATATTTATAGAGTTGTATTTTTATTGATACACACTTCTTTTGTGTAGGCAGAGCAAGGAGATCACAAGGAAATTCAAGGGTTCTGGTTGCAAGAGATGTCTCTGTTTTCTTCTAAGACAAGCTCCACATGCAGGCAGAAGATGGTCCCATTTTAAACAGGATGGATTGGATGTGCTGCACATGTCCATATGGTGCCATCCATATGGATACAACAATAAGCAGTTTTATAAGAGTTTGGAAAGGCATAGAAAATGTGTCCCACAATCCAAAAAAAAGGGCAAAGAGCCCATGTGCTCTTTACTTCCCTATGTCAGAGAGGCTCCTGGCAGCAGGAATATACTCAACGAATAAAAAAATAAAGATTATCTCAGGCATAGTTTACAAGTGAAAGAAAATGGGAATTTTAATTTTCATCTTGGTTGCCCAATCCATCTTCAAAAAAAAAATGGGAAGAGAATTTGTGACAAAGCTTCTTCCATAAATTTTTGCCAAATAAATTCCATGCAAATGTGTAGAACTTCTCTTTTGCCCCATCTTCCGGGAACCCCAGAATGAATAGCAACATAAGGATAAAGACGCCATAAACAGTTCAGAGAACCAGGACAAAGAAAGGGTAACAAGGTTTGTTAAAGTAAAAGGGATAAGGTTCAGTTAACAACATAGCATACACACACACATCTGAAGAGAGGCAGTGAAATTCAAATGTGTGTGTGAATGTATAAAAATTGGTATTTTATGGAATAACAGAGAGGGAGTTGAGGGAAAGAGGGATGTAGAGAAAGGGGGAGAGGGTAAGGGAGGGTATAAAAGAGAGAGAGAGAGAGAGAGAGAGAGAGAGAGAGAGAGAGAGAGAGAGAAAGAATATCCAGAATTTCTATCATTACCTATTACCAAAGTGTGACTTCTGACTGATTTCAACTCCTTTCATTTGCATGGACAAAAATGAAAAAACAAAATAATACAGAACACATTTTTGTATCACTGGCTAAATGAAATATGTAATTTTGATTTACCTTTTCAGTGAACTCATCATTTCATTAGATAACTTGATGAATGGATGACATAATTTAAGTTTATTATTTCAATATTTGTTAAGATCCACGTTCAAAACAAGTTTCCTGATTACCAGGATAGCAACTACCGCAACACAAAACTCTTAATCAACACTAACTCTATGCCGTGTAATATTCTACACAATGAGTAATTATTAATTATTCAGTCCTCAAAAAACTGCGATCTTATTATTGTTAGCACACCTTTTTCAATGGAAAATAATCTCTGTTCTGAAAGGTGTAAAATTATATGGTACTTGGAAACATTCATAAATGGAAGACAACACAAATTCTCATGCACAAAACCCAAGGGTGGAAAAAAAAACTAATTTTAGTGGTCATAGTAATAAAAGCAGGAAGAAGAACAAAAAAATAAAAAGTTCTCACTTACAAGTAAAGATGTATGTGACTCAGAAAGAAAGAAAGGGAGAGAATTGATGGAGGGAGGGAAAGAGGGGAGGAGGGGGGACCAAGAAATAGGAAGAAAATAGGACCTTGTTGTTATCTTGAGAATGAAATAGTGTGCTGAGTGGGAAAAAAAAAGAAATAAAGCTAAGCATTTTCAATTTGAAAATAATCCCCCCCCTCTCTGTAAGCATAGAGACAAAGTAAAAGCGACGACAGTATTTACTTATTTTTTTTTTCTTGGAACTTGTGAGCTTTTAGATAGAGTACCTCAAAAATAGTTGACGCATTGCCCTGAATTTCCTCCATGTTATGCTTTTGTCTGGAAATAATTAATTTAAAAGCCCTGAAAATTATAGTTAGCAGCCACAGAAGATGGATAAATTAGTGTTGGTGAAGTTTGAGAGCTGTTGTAGCTCTCCTTCTCTAATGCACACACATAATAGATACATAGTTTTGACACAATTATTATGCCACCAATCTATATCTGGGAAAAGAAAAGAAATAAAGCCCTGAAATATTTTGTTAAGAGACTGGTTATCATCAAGGACCAAAAGTAGACATAACAGGACCAAATGCATCTTAAGAGGAGCCATACTTCTTATCAGGATTACTGATGGCTCAACATCTGTCATCACCTCCAGTGCTCTACCTCATACTCAGTTGGTGCTCAGGTTTGTACAAGGCTGGCAAGATGACTGTGTGGCACATTTGCTTAGGATTCCTTAGACTAGCACACCTCTGCTTCCTGAGACCAGGTTGGGGGGGGCTACAATATCTAAAAAGAATTTGTAGGACAAAATTCTTACCAAAAGTATACCAAGGTCCATTTAGGAAATTAGGTGCTTTTTTTTTTTATTGGATTCTATTTTAGAACGTAAAATCTCCACTTAGCAATAAACTGTGCTCCGAAGGGACATCTCAGTGGTATGTGGAGGCGGCATAGTTGTAAAGGAAGGAACCAGCAGAATTTTTGAGGTCCTTACCAGTGTGATTTCAAACAGCATATTGGTCTCTTTCAGCCAAGTTGATCTCTTTTCTTGTTTTTCACGTCCAGGTATGGTGCAATGTGCTTCATATTGCTGTCATAATTCATGCCCTAACACAGGCCACAAGGCAACCCGACAAATCAGCTGTGGCCAGAAACCTCCCAAATGGAGCCAAATAAAGCCTCCTTTGCTTTAAGTTGTTTGTTTAGATGTTTTGTTATAGTAACAGAAAACTGACATAAGTCACTGAACTATGTGATCATACTTATTCTTCTACTGGTCAGGGTAAACACCGACTTGCCTTTATTATTTTATTTGAGTTTTCTGATATTGGGGTTGTTTTTGACAATTTAAATTTTATTAAATAACATTTTTCATTTATTTTACATACCTACCATAAGTTCCCCTTCCTCCTCTCCTCCAATACCCGCTCTTTCTCCTCCCCACCCCTGCTTCTACCCTTTCCCCAATCATTCCTCCTCCACCTCCATTCAGAAATGAGCAGGCCTCCCAGGGGCTTGAACACTGCATTACATATCAAGTTGAGTCAGGATCAGACTCTTCAAGGAGGGGCCAGTTAACCCAGCAAAAGGAACAGGCTACCAAAAGCCAGGTAAGCACCAGGGAGAGATCCTGCTCTCATTGTTGAAAGCCTTTCTAAGAGACCAAGCTATATGACTGACACACACTGACAGAGGGACTAGGTCGGTCCCCTGTAGGCTTCCTAACTGTCCAGAGTCCATAACTCCCAAGTATCTTAGGTCAGCTGTTTATATTGGTTCCCAGGTCACCACTCCCCTGTCTCCTACGATCCCACCTCCCTTTTTTCAGCAAGACCCTTGGACAGTGCTTTACTGTGGATCTCTGCATCTCATTCTGGGTTATCCTGGTGGCTTGAATACAAAGCGCCCCCACTATTACTAGGAGTCTTAGTTGGGGTCATTCTTGAGGATTCCAAAGTATTTCTCTGGTTCCAGGTTTCAAGATGTTTTGATCGGGGGAGGGTTGGCATTTCTGACATTTTTTATAACACAATTGTCTTATTTAAGATACTAATATTTCCTGCAGGGTAAAAATCTCACTACCTACTTAAGCATCCGCACCTCCTTACTTCTCAGTACAGTAATAATCCCTCCTGGCTTAAAAATCAAAGCTGTCTTTGGGTTGGAGTGCAGTTCTTCTCTCTAAATCCCAGCATGTTGTTGAAGGAAAAATTCAAAGTTTCTGTCTCATATCAGGAAGAGTCACCTGATGTGGGACAGAAGGAACATAAAAATCAAGGGGCTAGGGTTATCAAAACTCTGCTTTCAAAAATTCTACTTCTCCCCATACCTTTCCTTGTATATATGTCTATCAAAATTCAACCTTTTTATTATGATATAATGTTTAAGTTTTCCACAGTGAACAAAAAAAATTTCCTACAGTAATCTCTGAAGTCTCCATAAAGAAAATGGAATCCCACAACAACGATTCTACCTAGTTTATATGATGCCATTGAGCTGGTAAGACCTCTCAGAAATATGTTTTGGGCTACAAACTGCTAAAGATGATTCCAACTTGTCTAGGTTAGATGGAGCACCTTCTTACAACATTCTGGCCAGAACTTCAAATAGGGTTTCAGAAACACCCTACTGACTATCTAAAATTGTACCAAATAGTACTCTTGAGATTTACCCATCATTTTAGGTTTTACAAGATCACATAGAAATACCATCACCCCCAGGACAGCTGAGAATAATTCTATAAAATGATGTCTCTTCTCCCTACAGTAGTTTTCTTCTTAGATATTATCAGGGCTTCCTTGTACATCTGAAATCTACTCACTTTTGCCCTGAAATTAGTATCAAATTTTCTGAATAGGGTGGAATATATATATATACACACTTCAATATACTATATATTGAAGTCATGGTCCCATTTCCTCCACATCTGTTTAAAGATTACTTTTATAATGTGAAGTCTTAGTCTTTAAGACTTAGAGGTCAATGGTCACTCATGTTTGCCATACTTTTATACTTAGGCTAGTCAGATTCTCCACATGCTCAGAGATTATATTCCACACAGATGGGTAATCTTCAAACACGTTAAAGGACTGCAAAATATGGCACTTAAATAACTCAGAATTCTGTTGACGTGAGACACATTTGCTCCTGGAAGCACCGATCTATTCCTGGGAGACAAAGACACGTCACCTGGAGCTTTGTATTTTTCTTGGCAAATTTGGCCTTTGGGCAAAGAACTGCCCTAGCCTCTGCTACTGATAAGATGCATGCTGTCCAAACTGGACAAGCAGGATATGAGCAAAAAAAAAAAAAAAAAAAAAAAACCCTGCTGAACTTGCCAGACTGTCTTTCAAACTTTCCTGCCTCTGAAAAAATACTCTGTCAGATATTTTAGGCCTTAGTTAAAACTAGTTGCCCCAATGTTGCAAATGAGACTTTGGGTGATTGCCCAGGTAGTCAGCTGTCTCTGTCATTTCTCGCACCTTTAGAAGTCACTTGCTATTCATTGATAGCATTAAATCATACTTTTACACAAGTATCTCCAGGAGAGTAAGCACTTAGGAAGGTCTCCTTTCAACATTGGTTATCAATACTTAGGAGTCATTGGCACTGTTTCCCCAATGTATGTTCTCTAACTTATTAAATGACAATTATTATTAAGATATGTTGCCTCCTAAATCCTGAATATGTCAAGAGAATTATGGTTGTGCAGAACTCATTCTCTAGTAGAGGCAGATATACAAAACTCATAGATGATCCATATGAAAATAGTCCTGAGTGTGTTATTATACAGAAGAGTAAGAAGACAAAATGTGTCATTACTTTTAAACAGATTATTTCAAATAAAATAGAGAAATTTTACATGCTTTTTTTTTTTTCAAGACATGCTTCTTTCAAGATTGTGTTTATCTGGGTAGCCCTGTCTCTTCTGGACTCACTCTGGATACCAGTTAGCTTTGAACTCAGAGTTTTACTTGCTGCTGCTCACAAGTGCTGGGATATTAGGTTTGTGCCACCACTTCCTGGTTTAGAATTTCTATCTACTTTTAGCTATATTATCAGTACATGGAAAAATTTGCCCAAAATTTAGTGGCAGATGTTCAGTTTTACATTTGGTAAGCATCTTTTGAGAGATTATCAAGGAATTTCTCTCTATAAAATTTTCATATTAGTTTCTATCTGAAGATCTGTGTTTATAACATTTATAGAAGGCTTTCTGTTCTGGAAGGATTATGGAGAATTCTGGCAGAGTGCCTATCCAAATAGTAAGACCTCACCATGCATTTACTGAATGAATGAAAAAAAAAAAATAAATGACAGAAACCCATGGGGAAGCACAGTTGTTTTCTAATTAACCTCTTTTGCTCAGATTTTAAATCTGTGTTTTTACATGCATATCCACTGGCAATCGATCTAGGGACAAGACTGAGAAATGAAATTCTCAGCATGACAACCCTTATAACAAAAATGGTCATATTGTTTATATTTCAGGTCATAGATCCATGACTGGCCACCCAAAGCTGAAATGTACTTAAACTAGACTTGCTAACTAAATGTTTCCTGCATTTGATGAATTTTCACGCATTATCAGAATTAAAATAAGTTTATTTTTGACATTTTTTTCTTCTTTTTGGAAAGAGAACCTGAACAGTCCCAGGGCTGGCTATAATCTACCAATTAGTGATTCTGCCTCAGCCTCCCAGATTCTGGGACTGTAGGCATTCTATCCTATCTGAAAAAACTTTCTTACTAACTATCATTATTTTAATTAGAAGCTGAGAAAACTATCAACGAAAAATACCAAGATAACATTACTTTATGTAAAGAAGTGGAGAATGAAATGGGGGAAGTTCAGTTTTGTCCATAGCCATTGACTTAAAAATGATAAAAGCATCAATTCTACGTTTTAAAAATGGCTACAAACGCGAATATAAGTAAATATCGAATTCCATTAAAATGTACTTGTATTTCCTCTAAAGGTAACACTGTATGACTGTATATGTTGTTTCTTATATTAGCTTTTAGAGTGAAAATTTGCAATGCCCAGAATATGGCCTGTCATGCACTTGGCACAAGTGCATTGTCCGCCAGTGCAGTGTGGTATCTTTCTATCTCTCTTAACCCGTCTTGCATACCAAAGGGGGGCTAACGTTATCAGACTGCTAATGTTTTCTTTCAATCACTGTTGTCATAAATTTTTAGCAAGCAAAAATTCCAAAAATTAAATTTTCTCATATTATTGTTTGAATTGTTTAATTAAAATATAACAAAAAGAGCTTTTAAATTCATGATCAACTATCATATCAAAATATTGTACTTTATATGACTTGTATGTGTTTTTACTAAAAACACTATAAGAGTGTTGATTGTTGTTAATTTCATTAGTTTTACTTCTCTGTGTAAATCAGGATTGTTTGGTCAGTGTAGGTAACTTGTATCTACTTGCATACACTTGCCTTCCCACATACGGGTTGTACATCATCCAACAATAAGTTCCAGCTATTTAAACACGAGCTACAAAAACAGTATCATAGCTTCTCTGCAGGCCATGATTGAAGACTCTTTATCTTGCAAACCTGACCTTATGTTCCCTTGTGCCAAGTGTGCAACTCCCAGCTGTGAATTTAAACCCAATCTCATTTTCAGTTTCTATTGTACTCGGGAAGATCCTCATTTTTCACTGTACTGCCCTCATCAGGGCCATGGGCCGGGGTAGGACAAAGCCACTGATAAACCAGGGGCCGTAATTGAGCTTATAACTACACAGATTTTCCTCCCAGTGCAGAAGCAACACTAAAAATGAGAGCGCAGAAGCTTCCAGGCTTTAGAGAACCTGGGTAGTATAAAGCGGCAAAACAGCATGCCTATGACGAATGTCAAATAGAAATATTGTGCAGCAAGCTCACCTCTGACCTTCAAACAGCAACACATAATTGTATTAATGGTTTTCTATACATTAATGCACCTTTGAAAAGAGCTTCGAGCTGCAAGTGAGGGCATTAGGGGCACCGGGAAGCCCTTATCTGGAAACTTACCAGATATAGTGAACCTGCAACCAGACTTCAGAGTTTTGATGACAGGAAAAATGTGAAATGCTATGGTTTTCTCTCTAGTTTTTAAAAGGATCTCACACCCTTTCTTGAATAAGAAGTGTCAAGGGATTTTGTTTTGTTTTGCTTTTTTGTTGGCTCTTCTTGTTGTTTGCTTTTCAAAACTTTCTCACCATGACATTAAGGAGGAGATTCAAGCAGTACCTAACTTCACCGTTCTTCGATCTACAGATTGTCTGGGCCCTCAGAGAGTCTCTGAAGCATCCCATACCAAATGCTTCACCAAACCTCTGTTGTTTTCTGTTTGTTCCTCTCTGGCTTTCCCTAAAGCAGTAGGGATGACTGCTCTAGAGTCTACCTATTCTGCGGCTCAGGCCCTCAGACAAGCAATATCAGCCGACTCATGTCAGCGCTGTGCTAGGTCATCCATTCAAATAAGGTGAGGGAAAATTGAAAACATTGCTGTCAAATCATTCTGTAATAAGGAATAATTCTGTGGGATGTGGAATGTGATGAGTTATGGAGAGTGATTGCTGCTGAGGGATCTGACAACCACATCAAACAGGAAGACATATATTCATGAGACTATCTTGGGAAAAAGGTCTATAAACATTATGATTTAAATGTCCTATTTAGGCACTCTTGGAGGTACCTAATCAAACCATAAGTGAAAATATTTTGAATGGGGGGGCACATTTGATTCTCTTTTTGCACTGATGTTCTAAGAAATTTCTTTTCAATTTATAAGAATTGCCACTAAGATATTGGTGTCTCAGAAATTACTGCCTTCATAGCGTTAAAAAACTAACAACTTGTATCTATGTATGGATATCATTATTTTTTGATATGTTGTACTCCTGTGATGATGACCTACACCTTTTTCTCTATGTTCAACAAGCATTACAATCAGTGTATACAAGGAAGACAAATGTCATTTATTGTGGTCTGAGTAGGAGGAAGCGTGCCGCTGAGGTCAGAAACCTGGATATGAATTTCAGTTATGTTATTCATTATCTGTCTGACCCTGGACAGTGTGTTTGCTGCCCTTGGCCTTCTCCATTATAGGTCACAAAGGGAAACAAACATCTCAGCAGACATTTGGAAGGATTTCAAGAGTTCAGTATGTCTAAGCCCTATGTGGACTGAGAGGGAAAAGGCCACCAGCATTGTTGACTATTTCCCATATTTTACTCCAGATGATTTTTACAGAGACCCATGCTCATGTGTGCTGCTCTGGTTTTACCAAGGAGGAGATAAAAAGTCCTGCAAAGTGTTCTCTCTCTCTCTCTCTCTCTCTCTCTCTCTCTCTCTCTCTCTCTCTCTCTCTCTCTCTCTCTCTCTCCCCCTCTGGCATGACACTTTATAAATAAATGTGTCTGGCTGTTTCTAATCACATGGATGCTATATCATCGCATTCTATCTGACCTGTATATTGTTTTTGCTGTTTTTTCACAGTGATTTTTGTCAGTTTTCTCATTTTTATTCTCAGCACTGGTACTGTGATTCTGACAATGATCCCCACGTAACAGATATGATGGCATTCAAATGAGCCTGTTTGCGTTCCTTTCCTCCTCTCTCTCCAGACTAGTACCCATAAATTTCTTAAAGAACAGTCTTTACAGTTTGGATGACAGAGAAGATGTCTTAAAATAATACAAACTCATTTTACCCACTCATAACTGACTGTCCAGGTGATGTCTATAAGATTTTGTTCCCACATTCTTAATCAATAAGATACTGATGCACGTATGCACCACACAGCTCATCATCCTTTGTCAGAGAGCCACCATTTATATAATTCCAATCCCTAAGATTATAATAGAGTTAACAAAAAATACCTGTCCTCCTGTCACAATCTAATGGCATGGAGCAACAAATTAATCTTATGTTTGTTGTAAATCTTTTGAAAACAAATCTACTATGCTATAAGTTGTATAAGTATTTGGTATGTACTCTTGGGGTACAGTATATAAGACTTGATGATAAATGACTGTGTTATTGTTTTTTTTTAATATTTGTCAGGATTTGCATTGTTTGGAAGTTTCTCCTTTTTACTTAAAGAAAAGTGAAATTCATTGTCAGTGCCTCTGCAAGGCCCCCAAGGGCACGCTCAGAAGAGGGTATTGCTATCAGCTGAGTGTCTACTCTTGGGATTGCTATTGCCCATGAAGAATTACAATGGAATAGAATGTAGGGGAAGAAGGCAGCAAAGTGACAGTTCTGACCTATGGAGTCCCAGCAGGGTAGAAGTACTTGTATCTTAGTTAATCAAAAAGTTTTAATATGTAAAGATAGTATTAACAAAAAATGAATTGAAGCTTATAGAATGGGGACACAAAGGATGAAAGTGTTTTGGAAGTGGTACAGTGTGTTCAGGATTTACGACACATTTCATTCCCTTAAGGGCAGGCGCATGCCCGCGGCATATGCCCACACGTTCCTTGTCTTACAATGTCCTGTCATAGCTTTTGTTTCTTTTTTGTTTTGTTTTATCTTGTTTATATTTTATTTATTTGTATCCTTTTACACTTTCCATTCCACATGTCTTTTAAGTATTTATATTATGGCTTCCAATTTAATGTCTTTAGTAACACTTTTTTTTTTTTACCTGTACTACCTTATATTCATATACCTATAGTGTTGCTTGTGTCACATTTATCTGCAGTGCAGTGACATAGTTTACAGAACTGTGACCTGTGACTCTCCAGCTACCCCATATAGTTCAGATTACATTACGGTATACACCTTGGTCTCTGAAAATAGCATGAGGTTGCCACAAAAGGAGTTCTAACATTGTATTTTCTAAAATGTGTCCTTGTCATTCATGGCTCATTGTAACTATTGTGATACGTACCCCTGAAATTAATAAATCTTTTGTAATGTATACTCTTTAACGGTTTCGCTTAAGAAATAAAAATGCACAAACCTTACATAGATTCTTATGGTAAGAAGTAGCTGTCTTATTTGGCTAGTCTTTTCTTATCCTGTTTTTATCAATCCTTATTAATGAAAAAAATAAAGCTATATTTTGCACATCTGAGAAGTGACGTTCAGTTTTTAAAATGGTATGTTATTTGTTATCACATGAAAGTATGTTGAGTTCAAAGCACAACTTTCAGGAGTTGGCACTGTCCCTGTACTCTGGGTCCCTGGAATTGAACTCAGGTTAACAGGCTTGGAAAGCAAGTGACTCTATCCACTGAGCCACCCACCAGCTAATCTTAAAAATAATGATTATTGCTTTTGTATACATGTACAGTTACAGTGTGTTCTATGACAAGTTAAAAAAAAGGTATTATGTGTTGTTAAGTAGCAATAAAACAAATAAAAATGGCAACGTTTTCTCTTCAGTGCTTCAAGTGCCTCTTCTACACCAGCCTTTCTGGTGTTTCTCTTAGAAGCAGTGAGAGGTACTTTCCCATCATGCCCTGGGCTTCTTTCAACCACAGCTGTTATCAGCAGGTATTACCTTTGTGCTCCTTTGGCTGCTGCAGCAGAAGTACGACGTCTTTGTAAGCAGGAACAATGGTTTAATCGTATCTCTGTATATATCTAGCATTCTTATGAAATAATGGCTACATTCAACTGTAATGAGGCTGTGCGTTGAAGGCTGGCAAGAGGCTTTTTCGAAATGGCATCATGAAGGAGGCACTGGTTGTAAAAGATGCATGCTATACATATTTACACATGCAAATACAAAGAGATAGATAGTATTTGCTTTTTATTATACAGTGTCAGGACTTTCTATCTTTTCTAATATTTCTGGGGAAATTATGTGAAAGGCAAATCAACTAAATTTACTTTCTCGTTCCTGTCATGTCTTCTCAACAAACTATTAAAAAGAAAGGTTCCCCCCCTTTCTTTTTTTTCAGTGCATCATAGACATTTTTCTGAGTGGGTTTACAGATAAAGAAAAACAACCTCGCTACTGCATTACACCCTCGAACGTTTGCAGGCTATTATCTGAAACAGACCTTGTAAGGGCAGAATTCACTTCCTTGAATTTGTCTTTTGGGCAGAATCCAAAAGCAAAGGGACTAAAATAAGGAAATCAATTCCTGCAAAGGAGTGTCTGCAAAGCCCAGCTAAATGAACTGATGTAATCTCTGTCCGGGACTCGCAGGCAGTAACCGGGAGGGAATTCTCATTACTCTGAATCTGGAGGAGGGAAGAGGTGATGGAGTGAAACACTCCAGCGGTTCCAGCTGGCGGAAGTCAAAGATTACAGATAAGGCTTGGGCTGCAGGACTGCTCCCTTGATTCAGTCTGGGTGATGTGTCTTACACGGCTTCGCCTGGCCTCAAGTGACAGGAAAGCGAGGTAGCACTTTCAATCTTTTCTTGCCCCAAATAGATAGAGAAACTCAGACCAGAAATTGGAGAGATTAGATAGACAGATTAAAATATGGAAAAACACAACACATCTAAGCTTCTGCCCTGAGCCCCGAATCCCTCAACATATTGCAGGAAAAAAATAACAGTGTTTATCTGAATGAGCACAAGCATGCTACTGAGTCATCTGACAAAAGAAAAGCCTTCCTTGCAGTTCCTAAGAATGGTACGGCGGGAATTTGCCGAGGATGCGAGATTTCTTTCACAAAGTTAACCATCTTAGATAATATAAAAAGCTAGCACATCTCCTGCCATTTCCTGGTGTGGCTGCCTATTGCGCATTGTATATTGTTAGCGCACATTTGCAGCCGCAGATATATGTTAAAAGGGAAAGCAAAGATAATGATCAGGAAGCAGGAACAATTGTGTGTTCTTACCACATCTGGAGCTCTGGTCTTAAAGAACTGGTCCTTTCTCTTTAGTTTGCAAAACTGTACACAGATTTAGTTCATAGAGAAAGCTACTGAACT
Source organism: Alexandromys fortis (assembly GCF_014885135.2). Lineage (NCBI taxonomy): Eukaryota > Metazoa > Chordata > Mammalia > Rodentia > Cricetidae > Alexandromys > Alexandromys fortis. The sequence goes on along the minus strand of NW_026067988.1, from coordinate 1,045,759 downwards.
GAAATCCTTGAGAAAGCAAAGGCATTGGAAATGAATCTGTATCCTTAGACACATTAGGAAAAGTTAGAAAGGCATGCTTAAGGGTAATTAAATTGATGACATAGATTAGCTTTCCTAAAATGCCCCATACTTATGTCCATTTCTTTTTAAAAAGGAGAAAAGATGTGAAAATAGGGTACCAAAACTTTCTAAGCAAAGGGAGCGTAAAAAATAGTAAGTGAGCCAGGTATGGTGGCACATGCTTTTAAATCCAGTGCGTGGGAGACAGAGGCAGGCATATCTCTGTGAGTTGCAGGCGAACCTAATCTACATCATGACTTACAGATCAGCTAGAGTTACACAATGAGCTCCTATCATAAAAGCCGAGGACACAGATAATCATGTTATGTGGTTATCCTAATCCATAGGGTATTCGGGTGTTCAGATCAAGATAGACTAAATTATGGTGCAATTAACAACCCCAGTCTCATAATGATTTTCACAAAAAAAAAATGATGCGTTCCTTTTTAAGCTCCAAGGAAGACCACTGTAGTTATTTTGTGCTCATTCACTTTGAGATCTTAGTTTATATAGATCAAATAATATGTGTATCATTGGAGTTGCCATGACATAGACAAGTATAAGCACAAGATAATCTATGAAAGCAATCCCATGCTCGAACCCAGCAGGGATGAACCTAAATCCTGCAAGGAATGAATGGCAGGCATACCATCTATGAGGTACCACCTATTCACACTAGATCTAAGAAACAGAAAATTGGGAGAAGTGATTGTTATTTGCTTAGGGACATCCATGTCCTAACTTGGAGATGTTGGACCCACTTTTCATAATATTCACTTACACCATATATCTTGCAGAGAGATAAGTTTCAGTTAATGTAAGGGAGAGTCTGAATTTAAGACTTCCAAAAGGAAAACAAAAAGGAAAAGAAAAGGTACTATGTCCTGAGTTGTCTTGAACTGGGTTGCCCATCTCATATAGTTGACGCTGTATTATAAACTTTTCCCTGAGTTACTGCCATACTGATTTCCAAAGTGGTTGTACCAGTTTGCATTTCCACCAGCACAAAAAGGATTGTTCCCCTTACTCCATTTGAAATTCTCTGTTGGGGATTCTCTGTTTAGATTTGTACTCCATTTTTTAATTGGATTATTTAGAATTTTGGTATCTAATTTCTTGAGTTCTTTATATATTCTGAAGATCAATCCTCTGTCTGATGTGGGGTTGTTGAAGGTCTTTTCCCATTCAGTAGGCTGCCTTTTTGTCTTATTTACTATGTCCTTTGCTTTCCAGAAGCTTCTCAGCTTCAGGAGGTTGGTAAAAATGGAGAGGAGGAGGGAAAAAGTGGAGGGGGAGGAGCATTTGAGGGAATGGGATAGTCGAGATGAGAGAAGGACAGAGACAGAGAGCAAGGAAAGAGATATTTTGATTGAGGGAGCCATTATGGAACTTGAAAGAAACCTGGCCTAGAGAAATTCCCAAGAATCTCCAAGAATGACCCCAGATAAGACCCTAAGCAATAGTGGAAAGGGTGTGCGAACTGGCCTTGTCCCATAGTCAGATTGATGATATCTTAAATGTCACCATAGAAGCTTCATCAAGTGATTGATGGAGACGAGGCAGAGACATGTAGTGGAGCACCAGGCTAAGCTCCAAAAGTCCAGGTGAAGAGTGGTAGGAGTGAGAATATGAGCAAAGAAGTCAAGACCATGATAGGGACACCACTGAAACAGTTTACCTGAGCTCATAGGAGCTCACAATCTCCAGCCAGACAGGGAAGGAACCAGCTTAGGACCAATCTGAGACCTTCTGAATGTGGATGACAGTTGTGTGGTTGGGGCAGCCTGCAAGCAACTGGCAATGGCAACAGGATTTGTCTTGTACTGACTTTTTGGACCCATTCTCTTTGGATGGATACTGTGCTTAGCCTATATATAGTGGGGAGGGCCTTGGTCCTTCCTTGGAACAATGTATCGTGCCTCTCTGAGGAGTGGATGGGGGCTTGGTTGGGGTATAAGAGGGAGGGAATGGGAGAAGGGGAGGGAGTGGGAACTAGAATTGGTATGTAAAATGAAAGTATTTTTTAAAAAATAAACACAAGGAAAAAATAAACATTCACTTAACTCTCATGAGATATTAATTCTTCCTTATTAAAGCAATAATTAAATGAATATTTTATATGCTGAGCCATTAGAATTTAGGATTTTAATCCTCTCTTCTTTTGTTTTTGTTTTTTGAGACATAATTTCTATGTGTAGCTCTGGCTGTTCTGAAACTCACTCTGTAGAACAGGTTGGTCTCGAACTCACAAAGGTCTATCTGTCTCTGCTTCCCAAGTGCTGGGATTAAAAGTATTCACCATCCTGCCCAGCTAGGTATCTAACTATCTGCTGAAGAATAAAAAACAAACAAACAAAAAATAAAACGGCACAAGGCTGACAGTTGTATTTATTTAGAGAAAGGAGCTCTGGCTTTAGAAGCTACACAGTTGTTGCTACTCTCAGAATTAATTGCAACATTAGAAATGTAATAGGTTCCGGAACTACACATATATATTAGTAGATGCGATATATGTATGGTGTGTGTGTGTGTGTGTGTGTGTGTGTAATACCGGGCTATCAGGAATTATTGCGATGAGGGAAGTTGTCTACATTATTCAATAGAAAGAAGTTTAATTTTATACCCTTTGAATTTCCCCCTTGCTTCTTTCCTTTCCTGGATAGATTTCCTAACGTTGATCTTAGCCTCCGAAAGTAATCCCATCTGGTCCCAACTGTTAAAGTGCTCCAGACCTCTGTTGAGCAGCAACTTCAAAATTGCCAAGTGTCCTATCGTCTAGATATTGGAAAACAGTAGACTGGAAAATTACAGGAGATTGGTTTCCATAGTCCCTTGTTTACAATTGTAGCCTGTGACTAGACAGCTCCAACTCACTCTTAAACAAGTGGTTTCTGAGAAAAATCTTAGGATCAGGAAAAGAAAAAACCTGCAGAAAAATTTAAGCCATGTATATACTTCACCATTTAGCTTGTTGTACAGAGGTAATCAGCTTCAGGAGCAATAGAAGAACCTGAAGATTTTCTAGATTTCATGTCAATATTATGAGCATAAGAAATTATTTGAATGGTAACAGGATAACAAGGAATAACTGGTTTTACAAACCTAATAATCAGTTAGTGTTTTTATCATATCAAATGCATTAAACTTCTCTGAACTGAATTCTTTTCATCATAATATACAAAATTAAATATCTGTTCCTTGTAGAATATGATTCTGCTAAACTAGATTAAAATCAAATCATGAGCAAAATCAATTTTACTTACAATAATCCTAGCCTATTGAGACTCCAGTCTGGTAATCACAATAAATGTCTCCTCCATACACATTTTTCTAGTTTTATACATTCCTAAAAGATATAATTTGTTGCCCTAGCATGCCTTTTTATATTTCATTAAAAATATGTGAAGAGAAACAAATTGCAAACACTCCAACAACCCCTTAGGATACCTAAGGGGAACATATGTGTAGATTTGTCTATATATACTGATGAAAGGGGGTAAATGATAAATAGATAATGCAATAAGAAGGTAGATACATAAATATTTATATGTACGTCTGCAGAATAGGAATCAGAATGAACCTAAGGGATTGTTTGATTTAAGAGAGAAGTATAACTGCTTAAGCTGTCTTGAGGGAAATCTGCTTACATTGGGTCTTGGGATTATCTTCCACATAAGCTCGGAGGATTTGATATTTTTGTCAGTGAAGCATGCATACATGATATTAGTGATGCATTGAATGCTTCTGTATTATAAACCCATTGCACGATGAGACATCAAATGGAAAGGAAAACAAGCAAGAGTTCTCTCCACCTCACCTGCCAATGCTGGACAAATGCTAAAATTTTAACTTTATTCACGTGACAAGCAAAGAGGTTTCAGTTTGATTTTTAAAATAACATATGAAAATAAACAGTCCCATTTCAAATAAAAGTACAAGGGGTTTTCCACAGTTGCTTCACTTGTTTGAAATTATGTTCTAGTTCTAGGTATGAACTGAACGGTAGCGATGATAAAAATGAATATGATAGAGTGTATTTGGACTCTAATTAATAGTATACACATTCTAGTTTTTAATACTAACATAAAAAATCTTTGATTTAAGGAAATAATGATACAACCTGCTGCCAATTATCATACTTTTCCTTCAAAATGTTTGCATGTATACAATGTGTCTTGATTATATCTATCCCTCATTATCCACCTCTAATTCCCTCCAGCATCTATAATATCTCCTAATCAATTTTATGTTGTCTTTCAAAAATATTATTTATTTATTTTGCTTACTTTCATTTTATTTTTAGTTCACTGAGTACAATTAGTGATAACCTATTCTGAAATATTATTTTAAGATATGTTTCATTTGCTCATGTTGGGAACATTTGTTTTAATGATGCGAAGATGTGTTGCATTTTTTAATGTTGCATTTGTTTAACTCTGGGAAGTTGTGAAACTTTGCCTGTCTAAAACATCTGATTGGCTTAATAAATAGAGGAATGACCAACAACTTTGCAAGAAAGAATAGGTGGGGCTGGAAGGCAGAGAGACTAAATAGGAGGGGAAATTTGGGAGGAAAAAAGAGAGAAACAAAAAGGTGATATGATACCAGGGGTCAGCCACCCAGAAAACAGCCAGCCATAAAAGTTAGAGAAAGGTATACAGAAGTAAGAAAGAAAGGGGGGGGGGAAACAGAGGCAAATGGTAGACACAATAATCTAAGTTAATAAACACTGGCTGGAAATAAGCATGCTAGGACAGGCATTCTTTAGTAATAATAAGTCTCTGTGTGTGCTTGGGAGCTGGGTGGCAGGCCCCCAAAAAGTAAAGAGTAAAAAGAGAGAGAAAAAAAATCCCTAAGAGAGAAATACATGGATCTAATCTACATGAGAAGTAGAAAGAGACAAGATCTCCTGAGTAAATTGAGAGCATGGGGATCTTGGGGGAGTGTTGAAGGGGAGAGGCAGGGAGTGGAGCAGAGAAAATAGTAGAGCTCAATAAAAATTAGTTTAAAAACCCTTTCCCTTTCCTAGTAGCTATGAACTGCCATAGGGGTGGGCAACTGTGGCCGAAGAAATTTCTTATTATTGTGGATAGTGGTTGACGTGGAGACACATGTCTGCTGGGCTGAGCATGATTGATGACTGTGATTTTGAGTTTTCAACCATAGTCAGGACATCTCTGCAACCTCCCTCACCACAAAGTTTTAGAACACCTCTGAAGACGGGGCAGAAAGAACTGAGATCCAAAGTATGGGGCAGAGAGCTGTGAAGTGCCGTCCTCTAGAAGTGACATGGCTTTTATACATGGGAACTCATAGAAGCTGGGGCTGCCAAATTAACTTTTAATTTCAAGTATTTCACTGGTGCGTATTGTCTCCCTGCAACAAGGCTGTCGACATGAGGTACTCATGCCTCATATAACTGACATGAGAATTCTTTTACTTCACATTAAAACTGGAAAATTTGGTCCTTTGTTTCAGGTTGAACTATGTATTTCACCTTTGACATAAGGCTAAACATGTAAGATATATATTAACTAGAACACTTAGCCAAGAAAAGGGCATATAGAAATCAGTACATGATTTAAAAGAGAAAAAATATTACAGCTAAGTTTTAAGAAAAATAATCTATCTTCCACATGTCTGCTGAAAGTAAAAACCTGAAAAACTTCCTGGAGAATTTGCCAACTGTGGGAATTACAGTTCATAGAATGTGTTTCTTACCATGAAGCATCTGTGCCTTAAGAATTTCTTTATATAAAATAATAAACATGCTTAGTGATATGTGTGAAAGTTTTTTCTCATGGGATTTTGACAAACCAATGGTAAATATGTGCATATTAACCTATATACTCATGGATAATTGACAGCCAATAAAAATAGGCTAAAACTTTTGGTCAGAGGATTTCCAAACCAAAGGAAATGTATATTTCAATTTAAAGCACAATGCAAATATTTATTTATAGTTTTTACTGTCCGATAATTACTTATAAACCTGGATGGAAATTTTCACATTGACCAACTGTTGTTCTTGGTATATTATCTTAATATCCCTATCTTTTTTAGCAGTTTTACCTGTTGAATAAAAAATATGATTAGAGAAAAATAAATAAACACCCTCTTAATTTTTCATATTTGTGCAAATCTATTTTTCTCTATATGACCCACTCATGTATATTCAATTTATTTCCAACTTATTCAGATTTGTATAACAAATACTCCGTTAGATTATAAATACATAAACATATTTCTCTGTAGCCTTACATTTAAAGCCGAAACATTTTCACGTCAGATACAGATATATATA
>NW_026067988.1:1032369-1039345 GCF_014885135.2 Alexandromys fortis | reverse complement strand
AAATCTTAATATGGTTACCTTCATGCAAAATTCTATAGGAAAGACTTATCCTAGCAGAATGTTGCTTTTGGTTTTTTTCACTTGCCATTATGCCTAATCTATCAAATGCAAAATTTAAGCCTGCAGGCTAAAAACTTTTAATCCCATTGCATTGCTTTATTCTTTAAACCGATCTGAGTTCCACGCATTCCTCTCTATACTTTCAGGTTATCTGAAATGTTAAAATCTGAGACTTTCACGTCAGTCACATATCAATTAATAGTCAATACTAACCAAAGCCACTCATTTTAAATGATAGCTGACAGCATTCGCAAAATATATTTACTTTATGTGTTCTTAGCTTCTTTCTATATTAACACAGGTCGAACACCTCTAATCTGAAGATTGCACCTCTAATCTGAAATAAGATGATTTGTGAAATTTTGAAGTGTGACATATCTCTTCTGAACTCTAAAACTTTATGATTCACAGGTGCAGATTAGAGCCCCTCAATTGTAAAGTCTATGCAAATCTATCCCAAACAAATCTGGCATTCAGTATGTTTAATTTCTTGCAATTTACAAATAGATTTTTAGAAAGTGTAGAAATATTAGATACTTTTAAAAGAGGAAAACATAGGCAATATTATTTTTGCCTTTTAAGAACTCTTGAAACTTCCAGTCACATACTTCAGACATCACCCAAATGGACAATGCCTTGAAATATTATCATATTATTTTCTATTAATGATCATCAAAAATTCAATGAAATCATAAGGAGATGGGAGCATCTTCAGTTTGAAAGGATCAGACACATCTTCTGCTTGGTTAACTCAGCAGCTTTCCTGTCTGGGCATGGGAATGGCTGCTCTATTTGGACAGCGCTTAGCACCCTATAATGGACTAACCCTGCATTTGATTTATTGTTTTCACAGATCTCAAAATTCCTTTGTGGTAAAGAAATTACTGCATTTATTTACTGTGAGGAAATTTAATTACTGCTAATGGGAACAGATTAAAGGTAACAATTTTGTGGTTTGATTTCTGAACTTCATAGACAAATCTTAAGATTGTCAAAAGGGGGGTTTATACACATATTGGAGTTGTGACTGCTTTCACCCTTGGCACATAGTCAAGAAAATGGCTCAGAACATTTTCTCTCGCAGCTCATGCATTTTCCCTCCATTCTGGAAAGATTCCAATAAAAAATTCTTCAGGAATATTTATCAAGTTGAACATTTGTATCAGAATTATCCATCAGAAATGTCTATTAAAATGATTATACTTCAAAAAGAAAATAATATGTATTTTAAATAAAATAGGATGTTCTTATTTTTAGTGGCATTGTAAAGTGTTCATTTCATCACAGATCAAATAAACATTATCCTTTAGTCATATGTGCCTCCAACCTATGTAAAGACACAAGTCATAAGATTTAGGTTTCCTGTGACATGAGATGTTACTGTGCACTGGGAAGCACAAGAGAATCTCTTTATCTTCACAGGTTCACAAACATGGGAAAGTCTTTTTAAATTAGTCAACAAAATGAAGGATGTTGCCCAAATTGGCAAGACAGAATGCTTAAGTAAGAAAGGCACAACATTTGAATGCTTGCACAAAACTTACCCTTTATTATTTGGCTCTCTTTGGGCTCACAATTGTTGCAGCAAATCACCTGCTGAGCTTTCTCATCATAGTAACATAGAAAAAGAAAAACAACTACTTCATATTGAACTTTCCTATTACTTCTAAGTATCTCAATTGCTGTTTCAGAGATTAAATTATAAAGAGGACATGCAAAATCATTATTTCCCTGCTTAATGTATATTTCTTGTATAAATTATGCATCTCAATAGCTTCTTTTTTAATAAACAGCATTGCAGTCTCTAGTGGGTATTTCTAATTATTTGTTCATTTGAGCTCTAGAATGTAAAATCTAATAATCACATACAAATTGGTTCTTTGTACATTTTCTGCAATTATGTGGACCTCAAATTATAGTTTGGATAAGTGATGTTTAAATGTAGATTTCCTGCTTTCTTTTCACCCACTGAAGATTTTAATTCTCTGCTCCTGGAGATGTTGTCTATATTTTTATCATTCTCTAAACTCCCAGTTATAATTTTTTCTAATTTTCAAATTCAAGAAAAAAAATCTGAACATTTGGATCTACACATTGCTTCTTACTAATGCCGTATACACCTTCACTTTCTTTTCTTATATTTTATTATGTTTATAGAAAAAACTCATACTTTCTTGCTTATGCCTTTAATTTCTAGTCACAGTTGAAAAATACTAGATCAGACTTCATAGTTTAATGGTTCTGACTTTATACTCGGGCACTGGGAGTGTTATATTTCTATGTTTTATAATTAAATAATTATGTCATTTCCTCTTTTCTTTCCTCACATCAACACCTCCCATGTATATCACTATGACAATAAACTAAATTAAAATAAATTTCAGCATTTGTATTGAATTTTAAATATCTATTATTACTGTAGGATACAAACTACAACCGCATGATTAACCTCAAAGGCCAATAATTTGAGTGTATTGTTCACAGAACAGAACAACAACAAATCAGAATTTAGTTTTGTTCCTAGGCAAAGTTATTTTGGAAATATTTAACTGATTTCTTTAAATTCATGAGTTAGAAGTTAAAGTATGATACTAAACAACCATGCAAGAAGACTGTTAAAGTTACCAATGCTAGGTGAAGCTGCCCAAAGAAATTGAGGGGAAGCCCCCAAATTAATATATACCAACAATTCCTGAATCACCATTTGAACAATGTTATTCCAAAGCAAAATTATGGTATATAGGCATGGGATCTCTAAGATTTTCCCCTGATTTCCTCCAAATAATAACCCTTTAATGATATTATAGTAAAATTTTATGGATCAAATAACATAGATTTCAATCCTAGCAGTAAGTGACAGTCACTATCGTGGTTTAAATGAAAATGCCCCCCCATAGGCACATAAAAAGAAAAAAAGAAGAAGAAAGAAAGACCCAAAGAAAGAAAGAAAGGCCCAAAGAAAGAAATATTGAACATGATAGATAGTTTGATAGCATCTTGCATCCCTGGGTGTTCTCATCATTTGTTTGCCTGCTTCTGAAAACCTCATATTAAACAAGAACTTTGCACTAAGGAATCGAAACCTGAAATCTGATGAGAGCATATTCCTTCCTTATAGGAACAATACATGGAATACAAAAGTCTACAGTTAGGAAAGAAAACACAGAATGTCCAATAGGGAACCAGTGGATTCCCCGGTTTTCATTGACAAAGTAAGGACTTGAGTGTTCCTTACTGATAGGAAAGCTGGTAGCCTGCACGAAGCCCTGGCCTCCGTTTTCTACCCTGCAAACAATTTAATTGTCAACCTGATTTCTAGAAATTTCATTTTGGCTACTGTTAACAGCATTTACGGGTTTTTAGTGAGTTAATATTACAGCTAAGCAGTGGATTTGCACGGTAAACCTTCTTTTAAAATCCATCTTATCTATATAAATTTAGACATAATCTAAGTATCCATTCTTTATAAATAACTTTTCCTCATAAAAGTCTAAAACTTTTCAATCTCTTACTTCATCAGAAAATTCACATTGCCAAAGAAACAGTTTAAGACCACACACGTTGCTGTCCGAGGTCCTTCCTTGTGTTATATACTATATGCTTTAGCTAACCCCAATTATTTAGCATTTTTGCCATTCTATGAGCTCTAATGAACATCGGCCACACAAAACTTCGAACACTGTAGGAGATATTTGTGGCCACGGATATTAAATATCACTCAAGATCCTGAACTCAAGATTTCCTGGGGCTTCTTAGTGCACGGTAAACATGGCTGAAGAGTTCATATTTGTGCATTGCCTCTACGCTGCACTATGGTTAGGCAAAATCTTAAGACTGCTCTGAGTTTTGAGGCATTCTCTACAACACTTGCTTACTCACTTATACTTCCATATGTATGATAGGCATTATGCTGAGAGCAGTCTCTGTGTTCTATTTTCTTCCCATTTATCTTTTAATGAATGTCTTTCAAAGCCTTCTCTCATCCTAGAGCTGGTTTCTTTGGGAGGATTAAAATTGAGTACGTATGGGGACGTCTCCCCCATGCTCACAGCATTGGTGCTGGCTCTGCACGCCTTTCCCAATGAGGTTCTATTGTGCTGCCCAGCGGAGGTGCAGGGCCCTGCTCTCTTGAGTGTTGCTCTCCCACTCTTCTGACCTCAGGGCCATCTCTCCCATCTGCCTCGGGCATGGATGGGCAGGAATGCGTGGAGGAGCATCTCTCCCCTGCCCATGCTGCCGCATGACAGATGGGAAATGGGGACAGCTTTCACAGGCTCACAACTTTGGGACAGACTCACCCACACCTCTGCAAACAAGATTGGCTTTATTTTGCTGCCCAGGCAAGGTGCAGGGCCTGCTCTGCTGAGTATTGCAACTGGTGGCAGGCTGGAGCATGTGAAGGGACCCATCATGCAGACCCAAGGCTGCAGGATTTCCACAACACAGGGCAACAACAAAACAAACAAGAGCAGTTCCATTGAGGGCCCACAATTGATAATGTAGCAGAAACCAGAAACCTTGAACTAGACCAAGGACGCTTTCCACGAACACTTGCATATATATATATGTATATATATATATATATATATATATTCTCAGTGTTTTCCTTTTCATCAATGAAACACAAAAGTTTTGATTCTTTAAATACCAAGAATTTAACTCATAGGACTCAATAGCAATCCGTCTGTAGGCATTTTCACATATCTGAAACATCTGAATTTTAATAAGCTTGATTTAAGTCAAATAGCCACAGTCTCACAACAACATGGCTTAGATCTCAGTGGACATGGTGACTTAGCCAAATACAGCGAGCTGCAAAGCTCACACTTGTCTACTATTTTCTCAGATTACCAATCACTACATAAATATCCCTCTCCAACGCTGGGACTTCATTCATTGTTCAGAGTAACGTGTATAATTCTGTTGTCCTCTGCCTTCCAGGGAGAAACTCACGTGATACTTGACCCAAAAATTAAATAAAATCAGTCAGTGTGGAAAATAAAAAGAAAAGTTCAGCAAACAAACAACCAAAACGACACCAGCAGAAATGAAACATGGCTGAAATATAAGTGCGTTAAATGAGAAATGGCTGAGGAAGGCGCAGCTGACACTAGCAGCTTTTCAAGAGCCTTCGTCTGCAGCCCAGGAGCTCAGTGAAGGCAAAGTTTTCAGTATAAATGCCCAAAGTGACTGTGATAAAAAGATGATGATGTCCCAGAGGCAGTGACACCAGCGAAAACCTGCACTATAAAGAAACTCTCACAGACACTTTGAAACACTGCAACTTCAAATGATGAAATACGGCAAACTGATCCAACGGAGGAGCATGACATATCACCGGAGCGGGGAGGATGGATGCGCCATACTGGAGCTTACAGTAGGCTGCACACAACACTTGTTTCCACTCCTTTAGTTATTTGTTTCACGAAGAAGAGAACGTTTATTCTGAATGTTTCGAAGCTTCTAAATTACAGTGTAGCTCAAAACCATTAGCAGTTGCACAGTTCGTTCAATTCTTGTACACTTAGCAGCAACAGAAAAAGGTTTGCAATGCATCTGGAGAAGTATAAGAGCCTACAGCAATTTTTAATGTTCTAATTGGCCATTTTGCCACCATGACACAGATTAGAATCTTCACAGAAGTTAAGAGTGTGTAACATTTGGGAATGGAGTTACCTCAAGAAAGCCTATGTGTGAAAAGCCCTGGCATCTCTGCTGAATTTGGGTCTTAGAAAAGCACATTCTATGCTCCATGAGAAACAAAGATTAAAGGACACGAGAATAAATCTTCTTACTACCCATTTTACAAATATGTCACAAACCCCAATTTATTCTAATCTACAGAGAACAAGGTTTATGCTTGCTAATCTTCCATAAGAAATAAATTTTAATGTGGGAAGCAATTCCCCCATTGCTAAGAATATACAGTAAAATGAAATCCTGATCTAAACAACAACAAAAATTAGATGCTCATTTCTTAGGCACCATGAGCTCAAGCATGCATTGGCACTGTGAAACACTGTCCCTCTGAGCTTTTTTTTTTTTTTAAAAACTTCTCAGTTGGCAAATACTAGATGTCCATGCCCCTGCCTCCTCTTCCATGCACTTTATTTACACAACACAGGCAATTTGCCTTTCTTCTGATTTCCTTTGGATCATCATCCTAAGAACCATAGACATATTCATCCATGAAGCCAAGAGTACTGGGAATATGTTGGTTTACTTTTGCTTCCTCTGTTGCCTAGTTGGCTGCTTCTGTAGCAACAGAACAAAAAGAGGATCATGCATGAAATACAGCTATTATTTATGAGAGAATGGCTGGTTTTAAAACAAGATAGATGCTTAGTATTCCGTGGATATTCCCCTACCAGATTGTAACACTTCTGAAGGAGGTTAAATTGTGAGCCAAGACTGTCAAATTTTTCTCTTGATATAGCACCAAAATAGCCTGATCAGCCCAAAAAGCTGCTGAGTTTGACTATTAGGATTTGCTACTGCTTTACAATATGAAAGAGAGGGGATTTGGTCTATTTCATAAGGGCATTTTTTAAAGGTTCTCAGAGTTATTGCTTAAAGAATAAGAATTTCTGCCTGAATGACTTGATGTGACATTTATCTCTAGTATTTTGAATGAGGTCATAGTGTTGTTTAATGCATTACATTAACCTGTGTCTCTGGCACCTCACATCATTTTAAATTGCAGTTTAGCTTTGTCCAGCTTCAATGAACACATATGCAAGCAAGTTCAAATGATATTCTAAATCAAGTCTAGTCTGCAGGTCACTTGTCATTCCCAGAGATTTATCAAGCTTCTACTGTATGACAAGAATGTGTTCTTGCATGGAAAATCCACTAATGACAAAGTTTATTCCCCCATCTCTCTCTCTCTCTCTCTCTCTCTCTCTCTCTCTATATA
>NW_026067988.1:895235-1032353 GCF_014885135.2 Alexandromys fortis | reverse complement strand
TCTTGAGTCGTGTTTGTGGCTTTAGTAGGAAATCCTCCAGATGTGCCACCCGTGTTTCTTGCTCTCTTGCTGAGGGACTGGTGATTCATCTAATCATATGCCTCTTATAAATAAGTTCAAAGGCCTTAGGTTCCATCCATTCATTTCTATTGAATATATTTGATGTTGTATATTTTAAACATCTCCAACACATAAATGTATTTTTAGGTCATTGATCTATAAATAATTAAATATTTGGAAATTTCCTACAAGAAAAATACAGGTCTATTAAAATTTGGAAGACACTTTGAGCTTTTTAAAAAATATTTATTTATTATGTATACAATGTTCTGTCTGTGTATATGCCTGAAGGTCAGAATAGGGCACCAAACCCCATTCCAGATGGTTGTGAGCCACCAGGTGGTTGATGGGAATTGAACTCAGGACCTTTGGAAGAGCAGGCAATCCTCTTAACCACTGAGCCATCTCTTCAGCCCCTTTGAATTTTTTTTAATGAAAAGTTTAGGTGGAATAAAATAACAGAATCTAAAATGTAATTATCGATGCATGTTTCATATGAAAGTACTGTAGGTAGAGCAGAAAAGATATTTGGTTTTTCTAAAAGAACATGTTTCAGCAAGTAATAAACTCTCTGGAACATGAGATCTTCTTTTATACATGATTGTGTTTCAACAGTAGAGTTCATTTGCTATTCAAATGGTCACTGTGATATTCCTATGAACAGACATCAAAAGTTTTGCAATTGTTATTTTTTCAAAATGTTATTGTATACTAACCTACCATGAGTTCCAACTGTCATGTATAAAGTAACACCTAAAAACATGGAATATCCTTCCTCTTTTTTTTTTTCTTCCCTTTTTTCTCTTTCCTAACCTAGACCAAGGAACTCATCTATGGAGATATTAACCGTCTCATTCAGAACCAATCTCTCCTCTATACTGACCACAACCCCAAACCACTTAGTGGAAGTATTTCTAGAAACAAAAATAGGTATATGATAAATAGCTGTTGAGTAATGGAATGAAATATAGTTAATGAAGAAGTCATTTGGCTGCAAATAGCCCCAGCAATCTTCTTCCAGATTAAAAATGGATGTGAACCACGTGATGAAAATGCACACTGAATTATCTCATATGGGAAGGGAGCTGCCGGTCTCTATCGTTAAAGAGCTCCTAGGTGATGGTTGTGTTTTAGCCTCCAGAAATTTCGTTGCCTAGCAAAGTTTCAGAATACTGGTATAAAAGATTCATTATTGAACACATGTTTGTTTGCAGACCACAAACACTTGAAATTAAAGGTTATTAGATAGAGTGATTCTGTGCAGCCTTTAAAAATACTCGTGGTACTTGTTTCTTTGTTCAGTGCTTACTTGTGATGGCCGTATTTCAAACATTGTTGTGCTATTCATTTATACATCCCTTAGAGTGTATATTATTTTGCTTCTTTATTTTTGTGAAACACACTGCCCAAAACCAACACGGTGAAATAAAGAATTTTGATTGGTTTGCAGGTTATAATTTCTCCCTGAATGATACCAAAGCCGGAATAAAAATAGAGATCATTGAGGAATGTTCCTTCTCACTGCCATGCTTCCTCTGGCTCGCTCATCTACCTGTCTTTTACAGCCAAAGCTGCTTCTCTAAAGGTGGACCTACTCTCGGCTGATCACTTAATAACTAATAAAATCTGCCATAGACATGGCTGCTGGTTAATTTAAGAGAGAGCATTCCTCAGTGGAGATTCTCTCCTTCCAGCTGTATTTATTTGTGTCACTTGACAAGAAATCAACAAAGAGGGTGAGTAAAGATTGTAACAGAACATTAAAAAGGAAAAAGATTGCAATGGTTGACCATTGCCAAAAACATAAGCAATGGTTGCCCTGAACAGGGATGAAATTCTGAAGTTTCAAAGGTTAACATGTAAATTGTTAAGCTTTCCAGGAAATAAGAAAGAAGTAGTAGACCCTTAAGGGTAAAATCACAATCCCTGGAAGACTTGAATCAACCACATTTAAGATGCCTACCAGGTGATGGGTACCACTGAAAGAGAAAGGGGTGGAAGGGGTGTGGCCACAGGTACTTTGAATGACTTACTCTAGGTCATGTTATTAGAGGCTGGCAGATCTCCTTCTTAATTTCTTCCAACAGTTTTTTACCAAAATAATTTTTTTCTTCTGTGTTAGACAGAGCAGAAATTTACAAGTATATCCTTGAGTTTAGAAATTCATTGTAGTTTTCCTCCAACGTTTATGTTGTATTTGGCAGTCAGGATGAAATGAGTCAGTTTCAATTCCTTTCTCTTTTCTATGGTCTTAAAGTATTTCTCCTTCTTTCTCATCAAATGAATTTTTAAATTCATACCATGTCTGAACTCAAGTATTAATTTAAATGAATGCCATATCCCTTTGGAGCAAAGGAATTTAAGCTCCCATATGTTCTTTATTCAAATGACTTAAATATTATAAATGTACGTAACACTGAAATGCAAAATAATATCTGTGTTTTATCTACACAAAAATCCACATGAAAAATGCAGCAGATAAAGTTAATGCAGTATAGATTTTGCAAACTCAAATCTGCAGTCATAAATTACAGAAGTTTATAAAATTCCAGCTACAAATATTACCATGTTTTGTTGAATATGTGGATTTCTACAACTTGTAGGATTCACTGCCGATGTTGTTCTCTTGCCGTTATATGCAAATTTTAGCTTGTATGCTTAAAAATCTGAGGCAGCAGCCATAACTTTTAAATTTGTTTAGAATCTACTCCAAGAATATCTAGTGCTCCTTTTGTGAGAGTCTGGGCTTCAAGGCTTTACACGGCTGACCCTCTTCTATGGCTTAATAATTTACTTATTTATGTAACAAAATTCATTGCTCACGTAAGCATTAAAATTGAATACATACATTCATAAGTCAATAGATTAACATTTCACCTTGATTAAGAATTTGCCAGCACTTCACAGTAAATATTCCCTAAAGTACATCACTGGCAGTATGGATTTTATCTGATATTATACACAGTGTGTATTCACAAGTCATTCCTTTGATAAAAATAAATACTGTATTATCATCACTATAAGATTACTTTGAGTTCACATACTATCTTTTACTAAGAGACTTTTTCTTTTCAAATTGAATTTATCATATTTGCAAATGAAGTTTAAGGTGACTGTTTATAAGGTGTTATGGCTTTTTCACAGACACACCCTTCAACATAAAGTCATCCAGAAAAATGAAGTGAGATCTTATACATTTATTAGGAAGACTTTTAGAGTTTCTTCAGTGATTTAGTTAATCTACCCTGAGAGCATTCATTTAAATTAAATTTGTTTCATTCTGCTCTCAATTCTAAGGATTTTTTTTCTTTTTGTGGGTATATTCTAAAATTATTCAGTAAATGTAAGTTTGTAATATCTATATAAGGCAAAACTATTGCAGTCAAACAAAACTGTAATAGGCGAATGTTAAAGTTACTTTTAAAAGTGCTGTTGAGGATTTAAACACTGCCACCATTTACTCTTACTGATATTCACCCTGAGAGCAGAGAAAAAGATTTACAGTACTGCTCTGGCCTTCCTGGAATGAAACATATCTTCTTATGCAAAAGTTGTTATATTAGCTAAACCACATGATTTCTCGCCTATCATTATTTTATTCGACATTCTCTCCAAAAGAAGAGAAAAATAAGTATGTCATTGGAGCTTGGTTTCTACTTTAAATTATTTTATTGATTTTATTGATTTATACTTTCTTCTCTGCTTCCCTCCGTTCTATCTCCTCCCCTAAACCCTCTCCCATAGTCCCCATGCTCCCAATTTACACAGGGGATCTTGTCTTTTTCTACTTCCCATGTAGATTAGATTCATGTATGTCTCTGTTAGGGTCCTCGTTGTTGTCTAGGTTCTCTTGGATTGTGATTTGTAGGCTGGTGTTCTTTGTTTTATGTTTAAAAACCACTTATGAGTGAGTACATATGATAATTGTCTTTCATTTTTTTTATGCTGTGCAGTACTCCGTTGTGTAAAACACTGATGACAACTTACACTGGCGAGATTGTGGGTAAAGGGAACACCCCTGTATTGCTGGTGGGAGTACAAGCTAGTACAGCCCCTTTGGATATCAACATGGCAATTTCTCAGAAAATTAGGAAACAAACTTCCTCAAGGCCCAGCAATACCACGTTTGGGGACATATCCAAAGGATACTCAATAGTACCACAAGGACATGTGCTCATCTATGTTCATAGAAGCATTGTTTTTTATAGCCAGAACCTGGAAACAACCTAAATGCTCCTTGACCAAAGAATGCATAAGGAAAAGCTACTCTCTAATTTTAATGTTGAGCTTCATGACAGTGTTTTATTTTTCACGTGAAAACAAGTATGCACATACAAGAATTTTTTTTTTTGATTCTGCGTTATCAGCAGACATCTGAGTAACTCTTGATCCAAAGTGCAGCCGTTTAGTGATGTGCACTGCTAGGCTACTTTATAAATGAGCAAACAGCTTGAGAAAATGACAGGATAAGTAGTTATAGACTTCACACTGATTGGATAGGAGAAAGAAATACTGAGAACCAAATATCAGTTGCTCTCATTTAAACTAATAGTTACAAGAATTGGTTTGTTGCATTAATGAACTGAAAAATAGTATTTTTTGTTTGATTTGCCCTTACGAACAAAATTCAGATTGTTAAGAATCATCTAAAAGATTTCACCCAAGAGGAAACTTTAGTAATAATATTCATCTTATTAAAATGTTCTTATTATTTGTTTGGTAATTAGCATATCCCCCACTTCTGACCCATCAGGAGATGGCTTAGCTATCTAAATACAGTAGAGTTTAAATGTCTCTAGCTCCTGCAAACAATGTGTCTGCATGATGGCCCCACTATTTTAAGAGAAATGAATGGGCTATTGGCCATGTGAATTGTTGAGTGTTAACATAACAAAATACGATATTTCTTAATAATGTACAACCAGAGGTATGCAAGTTCATCAAAGAGGACAGCACTGTCTTTTCCCCCGATGTATTCTGTACTTTATCTTGTTGAATTTACTTCTGATTTTATGAGATTTTAAAAATGAGATGCTGTCAAATAGGAAGGTGTCAAATAGGAAATTAGGAGAGTCCAGGTGACAAATGGAAATAAGGCATGAACTTTCCTTTCTTCCTCTCCACGGTCTCCTGTTTACTGCAAACAATGGGTCATGTGATATGATTAAACATTTATATTCTCCTTTACTTCACATCCAAAAAATGAAGCAATAGAAATATGTTCTCAACTCCAAACAAGTGAATAGAACTTTTTCGGATTACTCAGGGCAGAAATAGTTGGCGTCTCTTAAAAGCTGTAGCAAGGATGGACATGAACTCAATAAGAAAACTTACTGGAAAAAAGGGGGGGGTGTTTTTAGACATTCTTTTTAACTACTTCTCATTGATTGTTCTTCCATTCCCTAAAGTAGACAGCTTTTCTGCAAAATCCTTCTCAGGACTATGACCACTTCCTCCTAAATTACAGTTTAGCAAGGGAAGAAACCAGACTTTTATGGGATATATTCAAAATATTGGAGGGGACAGGGATTTTTGTAGCTTTCTATCACTATCCTTATGCTTAGACAGTTGTTTGTGGATCTGTCCTTAACACATAATAAATATGCTGTTAAATACGATGTGCTAGGTAACAGATGTCACGCAAGAATGTCAAGAAATTCATACCTGTCGAGCGTTGCTATGGCCCCTACCCAGGAAGGAACTAGCACTCAGAACTAACCTTCTGTGTCTCTGTCTTTGTCTCTTTCTCGCCCTCCTTTCCTCTATTCCCCTCTCTGTTTCTTTCTCTCTTTCTCTCCATGTATCTAGACAGTCGCTCTGAATAAGGCAGGGACTTTTCCATATGTTTTACATTTGTTTTTGTTTGTTGAATTGGAGAGATGTCAATCTAATTCTGCAACTCTCTCACCTAATTCACAAAGTTAATTCCTCTGAAGAATTTCTAATTTGGGAATTTCATTCACAAATATCAGTCTAACTTTAAAAGTTATGTTCCTTATCTAGTTAGTGGATTTACAGGCTCAAATTAAGAAGTCACAGTATTTTAAGAACTGTGTAGCAACCCATAGTTGAAAATCAAGTTGTCTCCCCAGCTGATGGGAACATTGTAAAACATTTGGCTCTCCTTATGACATATATATTTTGATTTAAAATCTTGGAAGGTTTTTTTTTCCAAATGACAAATATTCTTTCAAATTGTTTTGTTCATTTCTCCCACCGTCACTGAAGCATGAATGGCACAGAAGTAGGCATTAGTTGTTGGCTTGTGTGTGATTCAGTGGAGTGTTACTGCATTCCAATTACTCAGACACCGAGGAAACACAGCTGTGTCCAAGAAGGATTTCAGAGTTTCTTAACAATCTCTGTACACTCCAACTGAATTCAATTCAGCTGTATGTTAGCTGTTAGAGTTGAACCTAAACTCAGGTTTAATAATTTTAAAATCATGGGTCTCTCAAAGTATATTTTCATATTCATAAAATATTTTAAGTTATTCTTCTTGGTAAGATGTAATATAATTAAGATCCTTAGAATCAATCTATATGCTCATCTGGTAAAAATTAGAGAGCCAAAAAATGATGTCAGATAAAATTGCCCCAAGTAACCACTTTGGTGTTAATGCAAAAGAGATGACATGTGTTTGGCAGAGATGAATGAATTAAGATAAGGACCAGGGTCTATCCCTGGTGCATGAACTATCTTGATGGAGCATATTCCTTATGTTGGGATACCTTGCTCAGCCGGAATGCAGGAGGGGCTTGGTCCTGCTCCAACTTAATGTGCCAGACTTGGTTGACTCCCCATGGGAGCCCTTACTGTTGGGAGAAATGGGTGGGGGTGTGCTGGGGAGAGACAAGGGGGGATGGGAGAAGGGGCGGGATGGAGAACTGTAGTTGGAATGTAAAATGAAATTAAAAAATAAATAAAAAATTAAAAACGATAATCATTAGGGTACTAGGACTATAGTAACATTTACCTTTGCCACACATAGCAGTGTGACTCTAGATTTTATCACCTAGACAGTCTGCATTCACAATTGACTACTCATTCCCTACCTTACTTTATTAGATGAATCCAAACCAATTATGCACACCATCCCGTTTTTTCACATACCATCCAGTTTGTTATATAACAGAAGGGCAAAGGACTGAAGTTTGAATATTTATAATCTATGGAAAGCCACACTTAAGTAGAAAGTAAACACAAATACAGCCCTTCATGCCAAAGCTCAAGTAACAGTTAAATAAGATGACCTAGAGACTGAATACTCCTTTTGATCATTACATACATTATATTGGTAAAGACAAAGAAGCTTTTAATAGCCACATCTTTCTTTTGGAGAAAAAAATAGTTAATATATTATAGAGCATAAAATTAAGAAAACAAGATTAGAGACTAATCTAGAAAATACCTGTATCTAATGGCATTAACTAGCTATTAATAAAGAAACAGTATAAAATACTTCTGTGTATGTGCACAGTATATAAGCAGGCAGGTACTGGGAAGGTTTCTTAGGTTACACTCTTCATCAGTATAGAACATTGCTGTCTTTGTTTTGAACAAATTATCATATAGCAAGTGTGTGACAAACAAAGCTACAATCCATAAAATTACACCATGTCATTTGCAAAACTTTCTATTTTCTAGATGCAGAGGAATTATTCCACTTCAATCTTCTGTCACAGAATGCATTCTCATTGCACTAAGAGATGGGAGAACTGAATTTGCCACTAGACTGATACACTTCTTAGCGACAGCATCCTCAGCAAGACCAGGAATGGGATTCTGATTTATTTTATCAGGGTGGTAGAAGAACAGCTTTAAGGTGTTGTTCACAATTCATTAACTGTTCTTATCGGTGGTTCTTTTCACACCACCAACAGACTCGGGAAAACCCTAGTACACAGACGAACAACCCTATTTCACATCCCAGTGCTATAGATTGTGGGTTGCTGAATTAGGTCTCTGTCTGCTTCTTAGGTGAAGTGTATCCAGAACTCCAGTGTGGGATGATGGCAGTAGAGGAGAAAGTGTGTGTCAACTTGGCCTAGGTTAAAGTTCACGCTGCCTCCAGGATTATATGGTGAATGTCAAATTGCTGGAAAAATGCTGTCTCTATACTATGTAAAGCAGAGGTATTGTAATGGCAGTTTCTGTCCTCCACATTCCTTTTCTGTGTACAATTGCTTCATGGTACAAGTAAAGAAATGCTTCATTGGTACAATTTAAAAAGAAGAAAAAAAACTAGACAAGAAATTTAAAACATACATAATTTCATATTTAATGGAAAGGTTAGCCAAAAGTGACCTGTCAATTTCTCCTCTCATTTACCTTGATGAAAGTTAAGACCAATTTGAAGATTTTGCTTATACTGCAAAATAACTAACTATATACATAGACAGAAATCAATTTGAAAATGACTATTACATAATAAGAATATTATAGCAATGGAATAAAATGGAAAATATGCTCTGCTTGTTAAAATATTTACCATGAGACAAAGGAGACTCATGATGGCAGTACAGGATCTAGGCTTCATAAGAGTTGCAGAAAAATTTTTACGTGAACTTTCTGCTCCCATAACTGTTTGATCTATGGTTATGCTTTTTACTAAGGGAGAAAAAGGAAATCTGATTTTAATTTTAACATTCTAGTACCCGCACTAAAGCAATTATGTGGCAGAAAAACATTTTTACACTATTGATATAAAGGAAAAATAAATACACAGAACTGCTAGAAACAAGGAAAAACAGCTCATATCCTAAATGCTTCCTGTTTTGCGGGCATATCGCCAGATCAGGCCTCCAGAGTGTTGTATAGCTTGCTAAGCACACTTTAATTAGCTACCCTCAAAGAGTGTCCTTGTGATTTTTGTAAATATTATCCACATTTATGAATAAAGGCTTAAAAGTGACATCGCAGAAGCTAGAGTAGTTCTTTCAAAGATATTTTGTACATTTGTTCAAAGACACAGAGTCCCATGTATCCCAAAATGCTCACACAAGAGTTGTGTACTCTAATGTCTGCCATCTACACACCCCAAAATAGTTCCATTACAAGATATGAAATAAACAAATAAGGATTGCTAAGAAGGGACTTAAACATATCCAATGTTGTTCTAGAATAGTACACGATAACAGAATATTAAAGAAGACCATAGAACATCTTTTCTGAGTATGACATTCGATGAGCATATTTTAAGGAGATCTTGCAAGCACTTCCCAATTCTATTGACCTGTATGATGTATAGAATTCAATAGCAATCCTGTTTCTGATCAAATTTTTTTAGCTATAACATATGTCTTATCCTCATAAACTCCATGGTTACTACTTAGCAAAAAATACCAGGGTAAAGAAAGTTAATAGGAATAACACAAGTAACAGAGAGAATGATACTTAAACATCTTGTATTCCTAAGTTTTCACTGATGAATTCAGGAGTCATAGAAATATAGTTAAAACATCTTTTTCAGAAAATAAAAGAGGATCAAGTATTCCCTAACAAGAAAATTACAGAAATGATATAACGAATAAACTCAAAGAAAACAATAAAAGAGTATATTAAAAGGAACATGGTAAGGACAGAACAGTTTTAATATTATTTTTAAAGAGGATGTGGTGGCTTGAATGGGACCCCCAAGACTTATGTGCCTGAAAACTTGGTTAACAGAGAGTGTCACTATAGGAAGTTTGGTCTTGTTGGAGCAGTGTGGCTTTGTTGGAGTAAGTGCATCATTGGGAGGTAAGCTTTGTGGTCTCAGAAGCTTATGTCATTCCTTTTCCTGCTGTTTAGAGAACAAAATGTAGGACTCTTAGTCCCATGCTTGCATGCACCCTGCCATGTCCCACCATAATGGAATAAAACTCTGTTGGGAAACATTACTTTAACTGTGTAAAATGTGTTGTATTTGTTTGTGCTGAATGTGTTTAACAATGTAACGATGTGTGTTTAATTATGTAAAGATGTGTTGAATTTGATTCACCTTGCCTGTCTAAGGCACCTGATAGGTCTAATAAAGAGCTGAGTAGCCGAAAGCTACTCAGTAGGAAGGTTACAGTGGGCTGGAACAAAGTGACTAAGTAGAGGAGAAATCTAGGCATGAGAGAAAAAAATACAAGAGGAGAAGAAATAGAGAAGAGAATGAGGAGAATGCAACTCACCTAGGGCAAGGAACCAGACACTTGCCAGCCAGTTGGATATGAAAACATGGTGAGAGTAAGAAACAAAAAAATTAAAGTAAAGTAGAAATCGCTGAGGCAAAAGGTAGATAAAAAGATACATGTTAATTTAAGTTAAAAGAGAGAGCTAGAAATAAGCCTAAGCTAGGCCAAGCATTTATAAGTCTCTATGTTATGATTTGTGAACTAGCTGATGGTTCAAAAGAAAAAATCTGGAACAAAACTTTGAAACTGCAAGCCAGCCCCAGTTAAATGTTTTCCTTAATAAGAATTGCTTTGGTCATTCTGTAATTCCACAGCAACAGAACCCCTAACGAAGACAGGGGGATAGATATTCAGTTAAGCAGAGAAAACTTCTACTATGTCTTCTTTGAATGTTGTGGTTTCCTCTTCCCAATCTGTCTAGTCAGGTAAATTAACCAAAATCATCATAAAAAAAAAAAAAAAAGAATCAGAACACTTCAGCCTTCAGGGTTTTTGATGTTGGTGTTTGAACTCTCATTAGTCATCTCTGTCTTCAGTGCAATCTTCCTGTTTTGCATAATTATAGTATAAGAGATGATGGAGCCTTGGATAAATAGATCTGGCTATACTATACTATGTGTTTAATTCTTTTCCTCTTTATATTTATTTAATATGTGAGCATGATATTTACATCATTTTTCTCTTCCTTTTATTTCTCCAATTCCTTCTATGTCGCTCTGTTAGTCCTTCTCAATTTCATGGATTCTTCCACTTAATTATAATTATTACATATATCTTTAAATACACAAATGTAATTTGTTGAGATAATTTAGTATTACTCAAATGTATTAAAGTAAAGACCTACAAAATGACAATACCAATTGATACAACACTATGCATGAGAATATTATCAAAAAGCATCATCCCACAAGAGGAACTACATATAATTGATTGCTGAAGGAGGGAACATGAGTCAGCTCCAAGCATGAGGCCCCTATTAGGCTAGCCAATCCCAACAGACTGTACTTTATTCTTTATGTAAATAACTAATCTTTCATAAGTCTGGGAGTACAATCTAAGTCTATGTATGAATTCTTAAAAGTTAATCTGCCATGAAATTTGTAACAAAAAAAATAATAATCACCCAAATGAAGTATAATTAAATGTCTTTTAATGTTGTTTACTTTTGTTATCTGGTCTTTGTAATTGAAATTATGGGACAAAACACAATCGGGGCATCTGACAATTGACAGAACAAAAAGGAATATTTAAAAATAATACCAAGCAACAACTCTGTCATTATTTAGGAATATAGATTCTTTTGTTTGCGAGCAAAGTTCTTCTTAGTAGACGACCCAGTGGGAACTGCTATCTCATCTACAATGTATTGCAGAAAGCAGAGTCACTCGGGTGAAAGGCCCTATGGTGAACGCAACAGGACAAAGCAGAATGCGATACCAGGGTCTGACACCACTCACCAGATGACACGCAAGCTTGGCGGTTGCAAAGGGACAGCAAGTGAAGCTTCTCTGAGCATAATAACTTCAGAATACCTTTCAACCCTTCATCTAGCTTCTTCTGCCAGCAAAGGTTAAAGTGAGTTTGACACCTTGTTCTATTGCCTGCACTTACCCTCAGGTAATAAAGAGACAATGAAATACAATAATGGGTCCTGGTGTTCCATGGCACTGTATAACATCTATTACACAACTCTAGAAGTTCAAACATCCTCTTCCCAGTGATTTTAAATCATTGAGCTATATTTAAAAGAAAACATTAAAGTAGATAAGTCACTAAGTCAATGATTCCCCCCCCCCTTGGCCTATGAATTCAGATTCATAGACATCTTCCTTAAGTCTCTCTTTCCAGTTGCTGACGAGCCTGAAATTTCTTCAGATTTTAAGAAACCTTAGGCAAACTGGCCTGTAGCATATTAACTTAGTAGATTACTCTAGTTGTGTTCTTTAAGGCCTCATTATACTGATAATTAAGGAACAAAGTGAACATAGTGTGAATAAAAACAATATTGGCCATGTTTGATAAATATCAACTAGCTACTCAGAGCTGTGTACTGTTATTGCAAGGATTCTGTAGAATTTGCCCTTCTGAAAATACAAAATCATTTGCACAAAATAGGATAAAGATTTTTAAATATTTATGAAAAGTATAACTTATTGACACAGAGGAAATATTTATTTCATGAATGATTATTATTTATATATTAATGCAAAGCCTCCTGAAACATGGAATTATTCTCCCATGGATCATGTATACACAATAACTATCACAAATAAAAGAAAAAATGCAAAATTTTAAAATAAGTACAATGAAGTGATCATTGCAATTCCTTCTTTCTTCTACCACATCTCTCTCAAAATATTTTCCAGAAAAACATTTAATTTAGTCTTTTGTACTTAAAGCTACTTAAAAAAAAAGTTAAGGAAGTAGCAGTCTGATGGAGGAAGGTCATTGGTTAATTATAATAAACCAACTGCTTGGTCTCATAGTTTAGAACATAGATGGGAGGAGTAAACAGAATAGGATGCTGGGCGGAAGAGGAAATGAGGTCAGACTCTGCTCTGCTCCCGGGGAGAGCTGACAGCTCGGGAGCAGAGACACCATGCTCCGCTCTCCCAGGCAACTCCAACCCAGGATGGATGGAGGCTAGAATCTTCCCGGTAAGCGCACCTTGGTGTGCTTACACACATCATTAGAAATGGGCTAGTCCAGGTGCGAGATTAGCCTATAAGGGCTAGAGTTCATGGGCCAAGCAGTTCTTAAATGAATACAGTTTGTGTGTTGTTATTTCGGGCATGTGCTAGCCAAGCGGCTGGGGTGTTGGGGACGCAGCCCCACCGTTCCTATTTCAACAGCAGTCTAAAGCACAGAGACAATGCTAAGAGGGAAAACTGATGGGGAAAGTGTAATCATTTATAAATAAATACTTGCTCCAGAGGGGACAGTGATGCATGAATAGAATCCCAAGCAACTTCTGAAAGGTTTCACACTTAATAAGCGTGTCCCTTCCATTAACAAATAATTGAAGGCCATCAGAAGCCACACCAAATGTTGGGCAAGCTCCCAGAGTAATGGAGTTCTTCCTTTTATTTCCTCCCACACTCACGCATCATTGGAGGTCTCACTAACAAATACCAATTTCTACATTTTCATTCCTGCTTTCTGAAAGGAAGACTTTAGATAAATATATTATAAACAAAAGCATGTATACCTAAGCTCAAATTAGTCTTGTGTGCAGCCACGTAGCTATCACCCAGTGAATCAATTTTTGTACCTACCACTCTGGAAAATGAGGCAATATAGTTTATAAGAAAATAACAAATTTGCTAAAATTTTACAATTCATCATTTATTTTAATGTCCATTGTAACAGAGAGATTAACAGCATTTCTTCTATGATTCAATGCAATAGAGTGATAATAGAAATTCATTATTTCTTCAAATCTTTGATAACATGTATAGCTGTGACATTATTTTGAATTAAGTGCAATTTTAAAGTTGTGTGTATTTGCATGTTTTGTATTCATAGAACTGAGATGTAGATGGATGAAGAGTTGTGTAACTCTACAACATCATGAATAATTTCATGTGATTTTCTTCTACTGATATCTCAATGCTTCTGTTACTCATAAACATTTACCCTTAGCCTAAGGTAATATTAACTCTGAGCTTAGTTTAAAACATCTTTGTGATTTTATTTTCGTAGAAATTTAAATGAATTACAGAGTAGTAAATTTTTACAAACCATGAATATAAACAATAAGACTATGCCATGAAGCCCTATGAGCAGAGTGGAATGAATAAATGTACCAAGGAGACTAGAGCTGTGGAGAATATCACCACTGTTAACTATTCGAAGATCTGTAGTAATTTTGTCATTAAAAGGTACTGAGGAAAGAGCTCTCTTCTCAAAAATCATCCTGATACTCTTGCAGAAAACTGCAAGTCCTTTGAAGCTTCAGTTCCTGTGCATCAGACATGAAGAAATCAAGAGAGATTACACATTTCAGTGTTAAACTGCTACATGTGGGTCTTCAAACCTCTGAGTCTTTGAAATTTGAGGATAAAAATATAGGCCTTATATTCTAATAGAACAAGCTCACCTTATTAGAACCTTAGGTGTTCTTGCAATTTTGACTCCTTCTAAATCTCATTGGTCTCATCTTTAAAATGGAAAGCTACACTTACAAGACACCATTTTTTAAAATTTGTAAAGATTCATGCATATAAAACTCTGATGTTGAAAATATTAATTCGTACCTCATAGTCTTTGAACATCCCCATTTTCACATACAAATCACAAATCAGCATGGCTGCTAAGCATCATTGTTGAGAAACAAAAGCTGAATACACAAATTTTCTTATCCTTCACATCCACTAAAGCAACAAAAAGTACAACCATATTTTTTTCCTCATGGTGCCAGGAAACAAAACAAAGAGATTCTATTAGAACCATCAAAAACGTAGAATGGTTAATAGATTTTGCAAAACAGAGATAATGACTAGACCTGGATTATTGTATATAAAATATTATAAAAATCCACTTCATTAGTGAAATTATATTTGACAAACTACGAAAATCATATTTAATGAAACTGTTAAGTATTGTGTGTTGAAGACTCATTTTAATTTACAAATAAAAATATTATTGGTAAGGTAAGAGTGATATGCTTACTTTTTTCACACAAAAATTCCCCTCCCCCATGCTGGAAATGCCACGAGGCTCTATTGATTAGCCAGGCAGTGATGGAAATAATATAGTTTCTGTGTAATTATTTGATTTTTTTCGGGATTTTGGGCAGCAGGAAAACAAACTAACAGCTTCTGCCAAAATTACCACACAAATATTTTAAACATTACAACTGTAATATTGAATAACAGAACAGGGGAAAAGATCCCAATGTTCAACAAGGTATTGCAAAAATGATACATTATGTTCTTGATAAAATGCAAAAGCATTACTGGAAAAATAAGAATAAAAACAATGGACTAGAAACTCACGGTTTTTAAAATTCTAATGTGATATTCATATGAGGAGAGTGGAGGGGTTGGCACAACACTGGTATCTTTGGGGGAAATGAATCGATGGGTCAGCAAATGGGTATGATGACATAAATGGAAACGCTTTAGAATATCTCTGCCTTATGATTCAGATAACTCTGCTTTCAAAGAAATTACAAGTAGTTATCACGAAAGCCCGTAAAAAAAAAAAAGTATATATTGTACAAACTACTAAAAGACAACAGTTTCAGAATTATGGGAAGACTGGAAACATCTAAATAAATGTTTTCTCAGACTTGCTAGTATTAGAAATTAATATAGATTTTCTTTAATTGGCAGAAAAACATGTGCCCTACATTTCTTTTTTTATTGTACACTATTTTCCTAATCTTCAATGATACACCTATGTTTCTTTTTTCTTTTTCCTTTTAAGGGAAGTGTTTCAATTTGTTAAGAGAATGGTTAGTGATGGACAGGAAACAATGTAATTTAGCTTGTACTCTTAGCATGCATAAGAGGGTGGTGGATTGCATATGGACTTAAATGCCTGACTAAGGGGTTTCTATGCCACTGAGTACGCAGTGGGGAGCCATTGAAGTTCTCTGAGTTGGGAATTCACACAGACAATTTGATAGTTACATGCATGGCTAAGTGAACGACTTCCCATCTAGGTTTAAAGAAACCAATTGCAATCAAATTATGGTCGCTGTGGTGTGGTGAGATTTTAGTGATCTTAACAAATTACCTTTAGAAATTTCAAGTTAATTCAATATGCTTACCTAAGAAATATATTTCATAGTAAATATGCAAAGTAAGACCTTGCTGCTAATTGCCATAAGATTCAATAACATTACAAGCTGTAATTTTCCTTCTGTTGTTTCTTGGAAAGATGGGAAAGTGATGTTCAACTGAATTATAAAAGAATGAACCTTTAGCCCCATATGCCAGATATTTAGTTTTATCCTTAGCTTTATTGTTTATAGACTGCTTTTAACTATGACAATAAATGAGAAATGTAGTTTTATCTGTCACTTCTAACCAGCAACCCTCAACAGCAAACTGCTGTAACTTGAACTATTTCAGAATGTGACAACAAAATTTGAGCTTACATACATATTTAGAATGTTGTCAGGTTAGCTGCATCTTTGATAGAGAGAGATTCGGTATTTCTCAGGTTCTACTTTCCCCACAGCCCCACTTCAGAGTCGTATATCCTCTCATTTATGTACAAGTTGACTTTTGTTGTATGGTTGTAAGGCAGTTTCAGATTTGTTTGATACTATAAAGATAATCCAATTTGATGTCAATAATGTTTGGCTATATTAAAAAAGATGGTTATAACAGAATAATCACCTCTTTCTAAAATATGAGATTATATAATCTCAATTTACAAGTTTGACTTTCCTTTCAGCTTCATAGCTTCTTCCCTGTAATGCTTTTTGCATTTTTTTTCCCTTAAAGTTCTCACTTTTGAACAAACCCACTAACTTCCACTGACGACTACCTCCCGACTACAGTTGCATACACTGCAGTGGTTCACATACCAAACTGAAATCTCCTTGCTTTTGATTTTCAGCTACATTCATTCATGATTCAAGGTCTGTTCCTGCTAGCTGGATCACAATGCATTTGGAAAGCAGGTGATGTAAAATTGCCTACACTTTTACCTCAAGTCAAAAGTACATAGAGCTATTATTTTATTATGCTAAAAATAAAATATAAATGGAAAATTTTTCTTAGCCATAACTTGGAAAATTAATTGCATACCCTAGGCAAAGATTTCTTAAGCTTGCAAATAAAAACACAAGAAACAGAACATTTATTTCGGCCTCATAAAACACCACGATCGTTGGCTACAGGCTTGAGAACCACACTCCAGATTACTGGAAAAGAATAGGTCATTGACAGGAAAGTGCTTAAATAAATAATTCTGTGTACCAGGAGATGAAGTGAACACATAAATTAGCTCATAAAACTTGCCTACTTTTGGGAAAAAAGTACTTTTAAAAATGAGTTTTAAAAGATGTTATGATGATTTTTACGATGTACATTCAAAATGGTCCAATTCTAAGTATTGACTGTAGCTTCCTTAAAGGAGGGCTAACATGGAACCATGGAGCTTTGCTAGAGATGAATGACAAACCATTTTGTATATTTCTACTTGTGTCTTTATGTTGTATTTTCTGATAAGCAGTTTTCCAGTTATTTGAGCATTAAGCTTCCATATATCTGAAGAATAGTACTTAATAAACACTGAAACTTGTATTTTGAAAATTGTTTAAGTGTATTAATATGAAATGATGAGTATACTTAATATTGTGAGCTTTATATTTAATGACCTCATCATAAAGTGATAAGAAAATATTGAATATATTATGTATTAATCTGTATTCATAGAATATATCTAAAATTTGCTTATATTTATTATTATTTTTTAAGTCCAAACCTCCACATATTAGTTTTTGGTATAAGGAAAGTAACATTTTATGGAATTTAAGTTAGCTACACATTAGGTCACTTCTGTCCCTGCCCTTAAAAAGATTCCCATCACCAAGTCCGCCAACTTCTAAGTCGATTAGCAAAATGAAAACAGCTCAATTTGAATTTAGAGAGATTGATTATATGAAGTGCTTGTACTATAAAAGACATCCAGCGACAGGAACATGACCATGCTTATTTCAAATTTCTTGGGCTTATTAAAATGGGTAGCTTATAAAAATTCCCTGGACTTCATCTCACATTTTTGGTATTTATCCATCCATTTATTCACCCATTTCATTACTAGATGTGTGCTGGGGCTTTCCATTAAAATTCAAAGTATTATCTAGAAAATACAAAGTAAATGTAAGGTATTCAAGATTATTTAAAAGGAGTGACTGCATTTTTGAGAGTTGTTTTGCATTTAAATAACAAAGGATTATCTCATCTTTAAGTGAAAAACAGCAGGTTAATAGTAGAGATTTTTATCTTTAAAGTGAGAGTTAATTTGGCCATATAAAAATTCTAGTTTTCATATGGTACGAAAAGGTAATGGAGTTCTGAATCAGGATGCAAAATCATTAAAAAGAACTAAAACAGCAAACAAGGTACACACTGATAATGAACCAGTAATCCGATAGCATAGCTATGCCGAATGAATGATTATACATAACAAGCAAGGAATAATGTTTGGATTCATGAGTATTAGTGAGAAGTAGGCAGATGCACACAAAATGCCACCCGTGCCAAAGTGATAACTTGTTTTGTCATTTTTAAGGTTGGAAAATGCCACATAAAGTTAAATTTAAAATCCATGTTTTTATTTAAAAAAAAAAAAACTAACCTTCACTTGCACTGTTAGTAAAGTATAACATACAGTTTAACCCATGCAGCCATATAAGCACAGACAATGCACATTCTCTGATAGACACTGATGAAGTTCACATACGCAAAAACAAAATTAGCCACATCATATATCAAATAACTAGGGCTGTGGCAAGTTGATGATAATAGCAAATTTGAATAAGCATATATTAGCTAAACTCTAATGCATATTTATATTTTAGAAAATACATGAGTTTTATTTAATACTCTTAGCCTAGGTAAGAATGATTTTGTCCTCCAATATATTTCAGCATAACTTTGACTGACTCA
This sequence comes from Alexandromys fortis, assembly GCF_014885135.2. Lineage (NCBI taxonomy): Eukaryota > Metazoa > Chordata > Mammalia > Rodentia > Cricetidae > Alexandromys > Alexandromys fortis. The sequence goes on along the minus strand of NW_026067988.1, from coordinate 1,013,500 downwards.
GAATCATGATTGCTATATTATATTCAGCCATTTTTATCTGTAGTACTATAAGTGATCACAGCTCCATACCTAAAGTGTCTATGTAAAGAAAACCTCTGTGTTAATTTTGGAGAGTTTTCTTTCATAGAGATCTGAGGTTTAGGAGATATAGCTCAGCAGTGTAAGAATACTTGCTCCTTTTAACAGATCCAAGTTTGGTTACCAACACGCATGTCAGCCAGCTCTGAACTATCTGAAACTCCAGTTCCAGGGAACCTGATTCTTTTTTCTGGCTTTTATGGAAAGTCACATACATGTGACCATGTGTTAATGCACTTGCATATGTATAGACATGCATATGATCATGCAAGCACACCCATAAATATTAAAAAAAATTGAATCTAGGAAAACAGTCTAATGATTTGCCAATTCACACAAACCCAAAGCTGTAAAAGCTGTAATAGAGATTGAGTATGTCTCACAAAGGAAGATGATCCTAACCTAGTGAGTGTGGTTCCTTTACTATCATTTCACCCTAATTCTAGGTTTCTTTCCTGTGCTAAGTTCAAAAGATGACATGATTGAATCCATTACCATCTTGATTGATTTCCTCTGAAGTTCTATTTTGCCAATGAGATTTAGGTGATAATTTTGTGTTATGAAATTGATCAAATTAATTTTCCTAAGTAAGAGAGTAGCATTGCCTAATTCCAACTTTTGTGCATCTGTCTTCTTTTAATATGCTTAAAGGATCAGTCCAAGTCATATCTTTCCTAATCCATAAATTCTCATAAACCTTCTCTACTGTTTAAAAAAAGGGGGGGTTCTGTAAAAATTGTTTCTAAATCTTTTATAATCCACAGTCAATGTTTTTGCTAACCATTTAAATGAATGTCTCTTGAAAATTTTAATACTAAGCATTGTGAAGGCCCCAAAATGTGAGCCTACATCCACTTTGTCTTAAAATCAGGGAGTTTCAGCTTGCTCAAAGTTGTTGCCACTTTACCCTGACCAACGGTCATATAGTTGGAACTTCTATTTCCTCAAAGTTATTGTCCATTTCTAACTCAAACAAAAGTCCCATCTAAATTTATATCAGAGTGTTCTGCTCTCACAAGGTTATTGTCAACAAGTGTGACTAATAACCAACCCTTGTATTTTAAATATCTGAAGTAGATCTGTCTCTTCCTCAAACAAAAGTCCAAGAATCCAACTAAGTTCTTACTCCCTTAGGAAGGTAACCATGGATTCCAGCAGAGGATGGTTTGCCTAGAGAATGTTTTGGTCTAGGGAGTGAGCATTACTTGTCTTGTTCTAGCAATAGAATGTTTAACTAAGAATGTAGCCTGCAATCTTCAACAGGTCTGTTTTTTTTTTCCTTGTATAATGTTAGAGCAGTTTGTTGTTGTTGTTTTTGTTTTGTATTTTGCTTTTGTTTTCTTTTTTTTTTTTTTTAAATCTTACTCCTAACTTTTGGGGTCAGGGTTTTAAACAAATGGCAATTAAAGCCAGGTGATTTCAGTATTCACTAGATTTCCCTCCCAATACTGTCCTATGTTTCTGCTTTTTTATTTTCACTTGTGTCTTCATTCCCTTTATTTATTTCTCTAATCCCCATGCCCCTACCCTGGTAAGTGGTATCTTTGTTGAAGCTGGTCTCAGACTAAACATCCTAATAATATAACAATTATTTTAAAATGTTTTCTCACTAAATATAAACTGATTAACGAAGCTAATTTTAGAACTATTAAAATATTTGGTGCAAATGATCGTAGTATTTCTCTATTCGAGTTTTGGACAAACTGTTTTATATTTTGAAATTTTGAAGCTTTAAATTTACAAAGAATAAAGGAATCACAGGGCTTGAGATGAATTCCTAGCAAATGAGAAGTTGTATTTTGAAGAGCACTATGCAATGCCATTACATTTGACCATGACAGACGAGCACTTACTATGTAGATAATACTGCATTCTGTAGTATTTTGAAGCAGATGGGCTCTTGTTTTCAAGTGTTTGATAATTTGGTGGAGGATGCTTTACACAAAAGAAAGAAATTAATAAAAAAATTGACTGATAAAATGACATCTGAGCTAGTGACTTTCTAAGTAGTATTCAATACAACTTTATATATATAAAACTTGCCCGTTTTGAAAATTAAACAGGAGCACAATAATTTTAAAGTCACATGTCATATTATTGTGCAGATGATAAACCTAATATCCCTTGAAAGGTAAGTCAATAACGATACATTTAATCATTTAAACAGATTAATAATAATATGTTCATAATTCTACTTTTTGCCTTTGCTAATGAGAAAACATGAACACGGGATAATCAGATCAGTTTAGTTTAGGAAACTAAAGGTCGTGTTTAAGTAACATGACTATGTTTATAGTTTATACAGACTTTCCAAAAACATTTCTAAGAAAGACTTACAGAGAACAGACTTATTTCCTGAGAGTTCTGCGTTTCATCATTTTGTCTAGGTGGTTTTCAACTGCTGATGTCATTATATGCACACATACCTGTGGGATGGTCACCTGTGGCAAGGGGCGTGTGATCCAGATTTAAAAGATAGAGAAGCTGGAATTCATTGAGGTTCCATACGCATCCAGTCTTTTCTATTCTACTAAAGGCTGTATTTTTTATAGAAGACTCATTACTTTCCAGAATTATGTAATTTATTTGCTCACACACTTAGAACTGTGTTGTTTACCAGAATGTAAATTGCATGAAGCCAATTCCCTCTCTACCCCTAGTACTGAGAACACAGTGATGATTGACCTGATACATATTGACGTACTGACTCCTCCATTTATGGCATGTAGCTCCTAAAAATGTCTTTTTGGAAAACTTATTTTCAGCCAATGACTTAAAATTTTAATTTTCTGTGTGCCTGAACAATGTGTTCACATTCATATGTTATGGTGTCAAGGCATTTTTGTAAAGTAAACATCATAGACAAAATTAAATGCATGAAGACCAAAAGATAGACAAAAACAAGAGCTGTATGTGTATAATAATGTGAGAGTCAAGCTACTGGCTTTATTATTTGGAGATAGTGCTATAAAAGAATTTTATATGTCATTCTTTAGATAAGTGCAGCCTACGCTCTACCAATCTCCCAACAAACAAATATCAAACACACTTATTTCCATGGATACGAAGAAGCCAAAGAGCAAATAATTATGGCTGTACTTTGCACATATCAGTTTCTGCTATTTCTAACTATTCCTTTAAAAACAAACCAAGAAGAAAAGGGTGGGTGCATTAAATTATCAACATACCACTGAGTATTTGTTTTTAAGGTAAGTTTGAGAAAACTTACAGTTCACTTATCACTTACTTTGTTTTAATTATCCACTGTATCATTAGCATGATGTATGTCACTCACCCATTTTTAGAGAGTCAAAGTTTTAACCTATACAGAGCTAGGAAAGTCAGGCATCTAGGAGGACAATCTACAATCAACACTTTCATAAAACTCATGTTAATCAAGGTGAAGATACTCATGGTATATTTGCATGCTACTATTAGTTTTGGCTTCCTTCATTAAGGACAGTGAACACAAGGCCACATGGAATGTCTTTAAAAATATGGAATTCTATATCATTTCCAGGTTTCTATGCCAGTTACGCCTTTGATGATTCCACTGCCATCTATTAAAAATAAATTTACTAATTTTATATTGCTAATGGAATTATCACCTTATCCTGGGAACATATTTCATGAAATTCAACACACACACACTCACTATATCTAACACTTAGATGTTTGCCACTTCTTCTCACCTTATCTGGAAGGATATGATTTGTTTACATTTTAACAGAGAAATTTAGTCAGAACAATCCAATTATATTTTACCTTAATTATTGTCAGGACTTAAGTTATAACAGATTTATATGAACTAGGCTCAGTTTACATTGTTCTCCCCACTCATTAATCCCTTATAACACCTTCTCTATAATTATTACGAAAATCCTGGCCATCATCATAAATTTCTTCATATGTAGTATAACAGTTTTACTTTTTACTTGTTTTGTTCTAGCCACAATGTTTCAGACCTATTTAGCTTCAAAACAGCTGTATAACATAGCTATTATGACTATTAATTAACAGATGAGAAACATCAGCCATTGCTATAGAGACACTGGTTGGAAGTTCTATATCTCACTTTATGAAGCCACGAGGTAAAGATTTCAGCAGTAGAGATGTTAACCAAAGCAAGTACATTCTATTATAATGCCCTGTCTATTTCGTTTTCTCTGACTCTTAGCATTGCACTTTTTTTTTCCAGAAAAGGATTCGTTTTTGTCTTGGGTCCTCTGTGCTCAATAGACTATATAACTACAGTTCAGTATTATCAAATAATTAATAGAATAAGTGAACACATAGGTCCCCAAGTTGGGAAATTAAAGCTGAAATTAAAACAACAACAACAACCGAAAGACACATATTTAGCATTTGATTAACACGCAAACCTTAGGCAAGGCATTTTCAAGGTCAACTGACATATCTTTTGGGGCTTTACTTCCCTGTGACTTGAATGTCAATCTTTCTACAGCTTTTAAGGTTTTAGTTCAAATTAAATAATTTTTAAAATCTACTTAAACAAAACCTGAACGATACTAGTAGAAAAGCTAGAGTAGATAGAGTAAATTCTCAGGAGGCTTCAACACTAGACAAAAATGATAGGCAACAAAGGACCCTCAGAATGGGGTCATTAGTTTTCTCCAGGGAAGAGCATGGCGGCTAGTTTTCCAATACTAACTTGTCAGACCTGAACACATATACATACAAATAGCACTATGTGGATCGAGTAATTAGTATTTATCAATACTTGGGAATACACATAAGCACACTCACAAATACGTACACATACACATATGACACAACATGGAAAAGGAAGCCATCAATTTGTTACAAAGCAAGATGGGATGGTACATGGGAGAGTTTGGAGGGAAAAAAATTTAGAAAATTATGTAATTATCATTTCAAAAGAGTCGAGATTGCATCATAAGTCATGCTGAGATTTTATTTCCTATTCTTGGGATTAAGTCACTTATTAATATTTTGCCTTCAGGTACAATGTTATTAAATTTCTTTTGGATTTACAGCATACACTGAGGCAAAGTGTAGATGCTAAATGGATTGTGGCAGACCAAGGCTGCCTGCAATGTTAACTAATTGTCCATCACTTTTAAAGCAGAGGGCTTCTTCTTTAAAAGGAGCTCAAATTAATTTTTATCTAAACACTTAAAACGAAAGCAAAGTGCTTATTAGACATTCATAAAGACCTCTGCTTGGATCCCACATACCCGCATAATAAAATAGGGGGTGTTGGTGCCTGTCATCCCATTGTTTACATAATTGTAGTAGTATTGGGACAAGAGGTTGGAGGGAGAACATGAGCAAGGAAGTCAGGTCCACGAGGGGTGCGTCCACCTGCTGTGACAGTGGAACTGATCTATTGGGAGCTCATCAAGGCCAGCGGGACTGGGACTGAATAAGCATGGGATGAAACTGGACTCCCTGAACGTGGCTGACAATGAAGGCTGATGAGAAGCCAAGGACAATGGCACTAGGTTTCGATCCTAATACATGAACTGGCTTTGTGGGAGCCTAGCCTGTTTGGATGCTCACCTTCCTGGTCCTGGATAGAAGTGGGAGGACCTTGGACTTCCCTCAGGGCAGGGAATCTGGACTGCTCTTCATTCTCGAGAGGGAGGGGGAATGGAGTGGGGGGGAGGGGGAGGGGGAGGAGAGTGGGGAGAGGGGGAGATGTGTGGGAGGAGGGGAAGGAAATGGGAAACGGGGAGGAGGCGGTAATTTTTCAAAAAACAAACAAATAAATAAATAAATAAATAAATAGGTTCTCTGGGCTTTAATGGTGTAGTGATTTGAAAGGAAATGGCCATAATAGGTCCTGATAGTGGCACTATCAGGAGGTGGGCCTCGATGGAGTAGGTGTATCCGTGTTAGAGGAAGTGGTCGTTGTAAGCAAGCTTTGAAGTCTCAGATGATAAAGCCATGCTCATGTGGCAGATCACTTCCTGCAAATCCAGGTGTAGAAATCTGGTAGAGCTACGAACTTTTTGTTCAAAAAATTTTGGCACACTACTATGCCTCTTACCATGGAGATAAAGGACTAAACCTCTGAAACTGTAAATAAGCCCCAATTAAATGTTTTTCTTTATAAGAGTCGCCAGGGTCATGGTATCTCTTAGCAGGAATAAAACCCTAAGACAAATGGTCACCAGCTTAGTCTCAAACAACATGCTTCAGATTCAGTGAGAAATTAGTTAAAGGAATGCATCAAAGAATAATGGAACAGGACATTGTCTCCCTTTGGCAGGAGCTTACTCATCTTTCTGTACTTATTCACACTCACGAACATACACTGCCCATTTTAAAATCTTTGCATAAGATACTTGTTTGTCTAGGAGAATGCACAACATTGTTTCGTTTATTCCTGAAGAAGCTGACTTTTCATCTTCTCTCGACTATAATCCTGGCAGCCATAACATTTTACAACAAAGCCACACTATATAATTTCTGCCCTTGCTATCATAAATATTTTTCTCCAATATAGTGTCAAAGAAAACACTCTCTTACAATCTCATGCTTTGTCCTACCGTCCTTTGTTCGTATCCAGTTATTTGCTGAAACCTCACCCACCGAACATGTACGACACACTGAGAACCACACAGTCACCAAAGCAGGCACTAAAATGAAATTTGCCTTCCTGGACAGAGTTAATTGGAAGTCAAGATGTTCAGTTTGGTATACCACAAAGAATAATTCTGTGCTTTTCTTCATCAAAGTAAAGGGCACAGTACAGCTTCCTTATAACTAAGCACAAATTCCAGTCACTGTAAAAAGAAAAGATAATGTTGGCTGAGTTTATTATCATTCAGCATTTGGAGGTCTATAGGAAAGTTTTGTTTGTCAATCAATGTTCATTTTCTCCTTAACAGACTTTTGAGACATCCAATGTAATTGTCAGGCCCAAACTTTTAATTTCAACAATGAAATATACATGTGTTTTTGCAGAATATGTTTGTATCTGCATCTTGTGCTTATAAAAATATGACTTTTATTTCTTTAGAAACCAATTTAGACTCCCTGAAGACTTTCTCTCCCCTGTTATTATGTGAAATGAACGTAGCTCAAAGATAAATGAAAATAAATAATGTTTAAAAATAACTTCAAAACAGTCTAACAGACCCTTTATTAGTGTTCTGTGTTTGCAATTAAAAGACTGTGAAAGCTAAGGGAAGTAAAGAAAGAGAAAACACAGAATAAATATAACATGTATTAGAGAATTTTGCTGGCTGGAAGCAATAGGAGAAAAATAGTATCTTTCTCAATTTTATATCTTGCAAAACTTGTATTAGGTAGAAATGCTCTGACTTTTAAATACAGATTATAATTACAAAACTGTGTAACGATGTGAAACTAATTTGGTGCCCTGACTCTAACGTATTTCTTATTGTCTTTGTTTAGGATCTTGTTTTGGTCTGTGTTATTATTATTATCATCATTGCCATTATTATTTATTATATTTCTGTTCTGGTGGAATTTAATAGCTCATGCTGCCTTGCATTTAGTACTTCTTATTCTCCATAGCTGTTGAAATAGTTCTACAGGATCTTTCAGCCATATGAAAATAATGTAGCTATAGCTTCTCTATGTTGTATTTGAGTGGGATATATCAAATAGTTAACATTGCCAACTATTAATAATTGGACTTAGGATTTGTGTTTAATTTTGATAAAACTGGGAGTGAGGTTTCATTGTTAATCTGGTGTTAAGATAGTTCCTATAAACAGCACATACCGCACCCATCTTTGCCTATATCAAGTCTTCTAAAACATTGTATATCTGCTAAAATCCACCCAGGAGTAAGAAAATGAGAGACCTTATGTTTGATGTTTCTGGATCCATCCCAGGGCATATCTGTCCTTTGGTGCTATCCTATACTTTTGTCCTTAAAAGGGTGGTGGATAGAGGGAGTCTCATGAGAACCAAGTAATTCAACAGCAAAACACTTACGATTATTTAATCATATTTAGTGCAGTTAGTAATGCTAATGATGCCTCTTTCTTCAAACACAAATTGTGCCCAGTAGAATGAAGTTGGCCATCTCCCTGTGGATATTGATTTCTGAACAATTTGCATCCATGGTAAATTTATTTCAGTGCCCCTTAGCTGATTTGAATGTGTGGCATTCGGGGATGTGCTTTGGATCAGAAGTAGTAACTTAAATGGTTCTCTCATTAATTAATCAATTAAGTCTTTGAGATTTGATATCTAGAGATGAACGAAATTATATTATTTGTAAGGCTATGTCAGTTATAAATTCAAATACATCTTGACAGAGTAGCTCAGTAATTAGTACCAAAGCCATGGGTTTTGAATCCAAATTTTTCCAGCACTCAGCAATTCTGGCTCAGTTAATTAAATGCTTCAAATATTCATCTCATCAGGTAGAAGGAAGGGGGATGCAAAATGCATGTTTCAGAATATGATTTTGTTTAAATTTCTACCTATTTGTTCTCAGTAAGAAAACAGGAATACGGTCATCCCCGAATTCCTTTGATTTTAGGAAGAGTGATGATAAAAATCCTGTAATACAATTAGACGGGTTATGGTTGGAGCTCAGTGTCCAGAAAAGTAGTGGCATGTGATTTGCTATAATTTTCTTTTTTTAAAAAAAATTTCATTTATTTTATGTCACTTTTATTTATTTGCATTAACAATATAATTGTATCATTTTTTCCTCCGTTTCTCCTACATCCAAACTGTCTTATATTTCTGTCCTGTTCTCTTTCTAACTCATGTTCCCCTTTTCTACTATTATTGCTATATATGTATATTCCAAAATACACCCTGCCCAGGCTGTACATGTTTCTGGCTTGTACATTTTCAGATCTGCCTGTCTGGTATTGGTTACCAATTGGTGCACTCTTCCTGGGAAAGACTATTTCTTCTACTCACAGCATTCCTTAGTCGCTTGCAGTTCTTGTAGGTCTGAGTTTCCTGCCCGCATTGTCACGACCTCCTGCCCACTTTAGTATGTCTATTGTTATTGGCCTTGTTCAGCTCACATTTAGGCAGTCATGTTCATAGGAAGTTAGCTGGCCAGTTTCTCATTGGATCCAAAACTCTTTCCTTAAAAGGAAGTCCATGCTTGGTACTGTGGACATGGTCAAGGCTCATAGCTAGGAAGTTCATGGTATTGGGGATGAATCTATAACTTTCTTTCTGTAGGAATGCTGTTAAATGGACTCTTAAGTACTTGTGTTAATTCCTATATAATTGTTCTGTTCTTTCTCTGAATCAAATAAGTTTATATATGCAGGGAATAATGATTAATACAGATGCATGGAGGTTTATGGTGCTGAGGACATGTGATTGCTGAGCTATTCCTTAAACAGAACACCCGTATTATCCACTCCAAGAGTCAGAGAAGATAATGAAAGAAGACCTAAAGAATGTTTGAGCATGGCATAGCTAAGGCGAGCATGATCTCATAGCAGTTATGGAGCCTGAATAAGCTCTTCACAGTAATAAGGCTATCACACTGATACACAGCATGGGACATGCGCATGGGGGTTCAACTAGGGTAGTCAGTTCCAGGATGCTCGGCAGAAGTCACTGTTTTTAGTGATGTAACCACTGGTGAGTTACTTATGCTCCGGTAAACAGCTTCTCATCCATGTCCATTTGAGGGGCCCAGTGTGTAACAAAGTGAAATAAAACAAACAAACAAGCAACCCCCCCCAAAAAAAAAACTGTAAGAGTGTGGTAGAAATATGGTAGCAGGGGAGGAGTATTATAAAGGATGGAGAGTTGAGAGTGACCAGAAAGCATGCTGTACGTGTATGGCATCTCCATACAACAGCTTTATTACTCCTTGTAATGTGAAGGGGTGGGGGAAGAATAGAAGTAGGAGGAGTTAAGATTGGATTTCATCAAAACATGCTACCTTCATGAATACAATTTTCAAACAAGAAATCAAAATAATCATATTAAATGTATATTATATCCATATTTTCTTCATTCATATATATTGCACTCAATGAAAGATAATTTAATTTTAAAAAGATTTACCTAGAAATTATAACTTTTTTCTGTATTTAAGCATATTTTCATGACTACTGATTTGGGTATAAGTCATGACAGTCTAGTATAACTACTGAAAATCAGGTGGTGAATTATCCAGGTTTTTTTTTTTTTATTTCCTTAGATGTTTATTTGGTGGAGAAAAAAAAAGAGGAAGGATATGATTAGGAGGACCTACTAAAATATCTTTGAAAATAATTCTTAATATTGAAAATGGATAAATTATTACTGAATTCAAAATGTTAATTTTCCCAACAGGGAATGAGGCTTAATAAATGTACCTAACACAAACAGGTGAGTATTCGCTGATGCTATCTATCCTCAATTCAAGTAATTGAAATAAGGCTAACAATATGCATTAAATCAGACTTATCAGTCTTTTGTTATAGTCACTATAAATTAAAATAATATAGTCACTAACCAAAACATTCTATGCCTCATTGAGCTCAATACACACATATACACAGATACACACTGACACATACACACACACACACTTGCCAGACCAAAAAAAAAGTACATCTCAGGAATGCAAACCAAGCCATTAACTCCATTCTGATGATGAAACTCATTCTTCCTACCCATTATTAAAGCCGCTTCTCAGAAAATTTGATTTTCTCATGACCCAGGCTAAATTTTATTCAGGATACTTGATATTTTCAAATACTCACAATGCAAAAGAACCATACCATGGAGATGAGTCTTAAGTATGTTCATTGAATAGAATCAATAAAAACATATGAAATGTGTCATGAAATATTTGCAAAGAGTTTACAATACTGACACTAATTGGTGGCAAATCTGACAGGTTATGGATAAATGAGTTGCCTATGTGGAGTAGCAAATCTGTATATCCATTTTCTGTTTTCATTTCTCCATGCCAATCACTAAAAATGTTGGTGAGCAGGCCCAGCTGAATTGAGCCATTGAAGGCAAGAGTAGGGGATTAATTGTGTTCTCTTGCATCTTTTCCTGCTGCCAAAGAAAAGCACTATTGTCCTGCTTCCCATTCAGTCTTAAGGATCTCTGCCAACTCCACTGAGAAAGTCAAACTGCATATCCAAGTGGCAGTAAGAAAGGGGTTCACATCCACTTTTTTGGTGGGGGCTATAATGAGTTCCAGGCATAAGTGCTTCTGGGCATTGCATTTTTAGTTTATGTGGTATGGGATAGTGAGAATTCCTAAACAGGGAAGTCAGGGGAAAGAAGGAAAGAATGTTTACAGTCTGAGTAAAAGTTACATTTGTTGCTCTTCACAATGTTGTCTATGTAAACATAGTATGAAATCGCCCAGTTGTTAAATGCATCAGGGGTTCTGAACCACAGTGAGCAATTTCATCTGAGGTAATAAGATAAATGTCCACTTTCACAGTTGAATGGGTACATTTGATTTTTTTTACAGTACTTTCCTTAATGCGAACTAATTAAGGCTGTAAATTAAAAAGAGGTCTGAGTCATAAAAATGTCCGACCTCAAATACAATGTGTTGGAAGATCAGAAAACAATCCACATAAGATGCAAGAACTACATAGCCATTATTTGAGCAATGTATGTATTTGCATGATTTTCAAGTGGAACATAGAAAAAAAGCAAATGGATGGATAGTGTTAGAATAAACGAGGTTTTAGGAAAACCATAATACCAATTGATAAAGAAGTACATTACATTTTCAACATCGTGAATTCTAATTTAGCAAACACTATTGTTTAGATGTTAGTTGAGACCTCACATAGGCAAGGAAAGCCTACTTTTCCCTTTAAAAAACAAAAGATTACATCTGTCACAAAACTATGCTTAGCTATTGGCTATAAGGATGCATCTACCCAAACCAAGCCTGCTCTTGAACTTACTGAATTAAATCTCTTCCTAACTCTGGCAGTTGAACCAACATACACAGAAAAGTAGCCTGTCCTATTTATTTTGTTGTTCCAGGTTGACTTAATTTTCTCATGTTTCCTGTATCAAAGGCAACTGGTGGAGTTTCTTTAATTAATTTATTTGTACTCTGTTTTATAAAAGTCTGGGTAAGCAGCCCTCCAGAAAAATCTCTAAAACACAAGGGTATGTATAGTAAAAACTGTGAAATGCAGGAGCCAACAGTTTTATCTGCTAATAAATTGAATCATATGGCATAATTGCCATATGGCACAATGTTTGTTTGTCTTCATTTCATTTGAGTGAGCTGCCAGCATTTCTTCATCATTGTGTAGGATTCTTACTAATGTGATTTTTTTTTTTTGCAAGGAAAGCAAGGTGAAACCTACACATAGCCCCGTAAATTGACTTCCTAAATGACGACCATTTGCTATAAAGCCAGATAATTTTATACTATTCAAATGAAATTGGCCTGAAATAAGGATCAAAATGTAAGTAAGCTTCTAAATATTTATATCTATGATATTGCAGCCCTTTCCCAGTACAACCGATTTATCCTAAATATCTTTTCCTAATAAGTAATTTCCTGGATGTCACCACAATTTACCCGGGTCACCATACAAATGTAAAACAAGTAACTTTTTTAAAAATTAGTTTATTTGCCCAGAAAAAAAAATTATGTGACCCGACATGTACCATATCATTATTCATTTAGTTGGGCTTTGGATTTAAAAGATCTTCTTTGCAATAGCAGTTTTTTTTTTTAAAGTGAATTCAAGCCAAAGCTTTGTAGAATCATGTTTAGAATTAAATCAAGTAAAACAGAGAATACATTTCAGTGTGACTGTAGTTAATAACAAATAAAAGAACCCCATCCTGATAGCTATTTCATGTCTAAAGTCTATCAGATTTAGAAGATTTTGTTTCTCCTCTTCAGTCTGCTTGACGTTTTCTTATTGCTAGTACTGGTCTTGTTCATTCTGTCATCGTTTAACCAGTTCAGTTTGGGTAGGATCCATGAAATATATGATTCATCTGTTTTTCTGTTTGCAGCAATCAATGAAATTGTACAGTTAGTATCAATGCATTCTGTTCCTCACTCTTATGAAAAAAAATCACCATTTCAATGTAAGATTAACTCATTTCTGCAGGAATACTTGTTCCCTTTAAAAAGTAAATATGACTACAGAATATTATATTCTGTAGATTATTAGAATAGTATATATTGCCTCATAAGGCAGTTGACTGTGAAAGTTTCTATTATGTAGCAAAGTGGCACAAATATACACAGTGGATATATATATATATATTCATTGTATATAAATATATATATTCATTGTACTCAAGGTTATATCTTAATATAATACCACTTCAGTAACCTCAAACTACCCCTAAGAAAAGCAAACATTTTGAAATTTATAAATAATTTAAGAGTTTTGCTTCTCTAACATATAATATTACTCAAAACGTGTGAATGCTACAGCACTTATATAAAAGCAATGACAGGTTGTCCCAGTGGTACATACCTGTAATCCCAGAATTTGAGAGCCTAAGAAAGGAAGGGTCAGAGCCAAAACCATCCAGATCTACCTTATGATTTGAGGCAAGCCTAGAAAACCATGGTGTTACTTTTACTCTCTTTCTTCTTTCTCCAAATTAACACTATTATTATTGTTACTGGGCTCCATGTGCTTTTCATAATCATATGTGCAGAAAATATTTTTTTCTGTGTATACTCACCGCCCCAAGGAGGCATGCATTTTGCATTATGTATGTGTATCTACAGTAGGCTTTTTCAGTAACCTCTGGTATTATGGAAATACCTGCCCTATTTGATTTTCACTGACAAACAATTCTGCATTATCAGTTCAATCCCTCTCCCTCTGCTGTTTCTTCAAGAGCCTCCCTTTAACTTTGTCACCGCTTGGCCTTAAAGATACAGTTTACAGTATTATTTTTGCTCATTGCAACAAAATTAATTGGCTTCTTGTTTGTTGCTAACAAGGTATACTACACATGGTTCAATCATTTGAAATGTGACAAATAACATTTGTCAGTATTTATATCTTAGAGGTCACATATTAATGTTTAAAAAATACTTCCAGAACATCTTTTTCCACTTACATAATGCTACAGATTTCAAATTGCTCTTTAATTTAATAGTAAATCAAAATGTATAGATTTTTCAAAAAAATAGCTAAAGTAATGCCTTATTATTGAATAAAACGCTTGATGATCTATTGCATAAAAAACGTGGTAGAGATACGATTCACTGATAAAGATTATTTCATTTGTAATATCTATTAATCTGCATATCGGATTCAGTTCCTACCATATATTCAGCGAAATTCTGAATATATAAGTTAATGAGAAAGTTAGTGTTTCAAACAACTCAAAATATAGTAGCAGGATACATACATACAGTTATATATAACTAAAAGCTTTTAGCCAGGTGGTAGTGGTACACGCCTTTAATCCAAGAACTCAGGATGCAGGGGCAGGTGGATCTCTTTGAGTTCACAATCAGCCTGGTCTACAAAGAGAGTTCCAAGGCAGCTAGTAACATTACACAGAGAAGCCCTATCTAGAAAATAAATAAATAAATAAATAAATAAATAAATAAATAAATAAATACAAAAATAAAAGAAAGAAATACCTTTAGTAAAACAATCATCCTCTCTTTATGACTTTACTTCATATAAAATGAACTTTTAAAATTGGAAGACTGATAAGAAATCTATCAATCATGGCATAAGACACACTCTGCAAATATGATTTATCTGAGCTGTAAATGTATTCTGAGACATACATTCTCCTACACTTGCCTTCCCTCTACACTCCAAATATTTGTCTCATAAGCAGACAGTGAACATGAACTGTCATTTTTAAATGTGTGGAACCTAAAGGCCCCAGGAGTTACTGTAGTGAGATTGGGCAAAGCTGTTCCGTGTTCTGTCATAGAATTACAACATATTGCTGCCTGGAGCAATGTTAACTTTTAATGTCTTTGTTGTGGTTTCTTAAACTTCCCCCCACTTTATACACAAGCATTTTCTGGCCTCTTTCCATATTCCTTTAAATCACACCTCATCCTTTTAGCTAACAGCGATCTCAAGCAACGTTACTTGAAAGTATCATTATTTTAGAATATTTTGTTTACAAAGATACTGCACAACAGCAAAGAATAAACGTTTGTTGTAAATTCACAGAGTTTTTGCTCTACAAGTAAGAAAAATTTGCTTCTAAAATGAGGAAAGCTGGTTTCATTTGGTAGTGTAAGCAGTTTGATGCTATCCAGGCAGTGCAACTGAAGAACATTAAGTAACATTATGTAAACTTGATGGACATCATGCTGCTACCTTCTCTTGTCCATTTCCTTTAGTTTAGATTCTCTTTTGTTATTTTTGTGCTGGGGTGCAGAAGGGAGGGGATGAGTGACTAGAACACAAGGGAACTGGATGGTTGAGTTTTGGGGGAGGGACAAATTGTTACAGCAGTGAAAGAGATATCCTCATAGAGGGAGCCATTATGGGGTTAGGGAGAAACCTCTTACTAGTGAAATTCCCTGGAATCCACAAGGATGGCCCCTGCTAAGACTCCTAACAACAGTGCCTGAACCAGTCTTCTCCTATAATCAGATTGGTGAGCAACCTAATTGTTGTCATAGAACCTTCATCCAGTAACTGATGGACGTGGATGCAGAGCTCCACAGGCTGAGCTGGTGGAATCAAATTTCAGAGAGGAAGGAGGGATTATATGAGCAACAGAAGGGTGGAGACTAGATCATGGTGGAGACACGCACAGAGACAACTGATCCCAACTCCTGGGAGTTCATGAACTCTGTACTGAAAGATGGGGGTCCTGCATGAGACTGAAGTAGGTCTTCTGAATGTGGGTGACAGCTGTGTGGCTTGGTTTGTGTGACCCCTGGGAGAGGAACTAGGATCTATCCCTGGTGCATGATCTGACTTTTTGAAGCACATTCCATATAGTGGGAGACCTTGTTCAGCAGAGGTAGGGACTTGGTCCTGCCTCAATTTGATATGCCAGGATTTGTTGACTTCCCAGGGGGAGACCGAATCCTTTCTGAGGGGTGGATTGGAGTGGTGTAGGGGCAAGATGGGGTGAGAGAATGGGAGGGAGAGAGACCTGGAGTTGGTATGTAAAATGAATAAAAAGTAAAGGAAAAACTATGAAAAGAAAAAAGGTGATATGACTTATTAAGATGGACATCATAAAACTGTCTTTTTTTTTTTTTTTTTTTTTTAGTAAAAGATGCATCTCCCTTAACAAATAAGTTTAATTCCGACGAGGACATTGCCCAACATCTACTATTTGGTCTGTATTTCTTATTGTGATCATTCATTCTCTCCTGAACCCCTCTCAGTTTTTTTTTCTCTCCCCTTTCTTTGTCCCTTCCTTCTTCCTTCCTGGTTCCTAAGAACTTTCTTTATACGGCTGAAGTGCCTATGAAAGGAAAGAAAAGGAATGATACTTATGGGATGCTTTAACTCCTTTGGCATTTTTTACATATTTTCTGGCATACTCTAGAATCAGCCTCATGAAAGATATGTTATCTCCAATTTACAAAGGAGAAAGGTAAGGCTTGATGTGAACTAATTAATAAGAAGTTAGGAACCTGACTTTATCAGATTGCCAGGGTAAATAATATAATTCTTTAGATGTATAAAGAACCCATGAAATGAAATTTAGGCCTTTCAAAAATGTCAGTAGTGTTTCTTAGTGACACAAACTTTGAAAAAGTTACCGCGTTGAGCTAAAATATATTAGTTTAACATTTCCCTTTGCTTTTTAGCCTCTCATTCATTACTTTGTCCTTTTGTTGCTGTTTTACTGCATTGCTTTTCAGCTTCTTTAATTTCTTTCTGCTTTGGAATACGTGGAAGAACAAAGAGTAGTCACCTTCCTGGTCATCCTGCACTAAATGACCTTGTCTGCACATCTCCCTAGCCTGACCTGATTTATAAAAGACACATCAAGAGCAGAAAGTAAATGTCTACCATTCCTTCTTTTAAGCATATGCCTGGCAACTTTCTGTAAGAAATGCAGGAAAACAGAATCACCCACAGCTATTCGCATTCCTGCGCTGCTCTCCTCTTAATCAGGGAAAACAAAAACTCATTTGCATGTCAGTACCAATACTCCATTCATTCATGTGTTTAAAGCAAAGAAATTCGTTTCCTGTCCTTTCCTAACATAGATATGCTGACTAGCAAAACTTCAATTTTTTTTCTTTTATTTAGAAGTCCTGGCTTAAGTCGTATGAGACTGTTCAAATATGTGTTCACTAAGAAATCTCATGACAGCTGACATTGGTAAGTTACATATTAAAGCATGAAAGCATGGTGGAAGAACAGCGATGTTCATAATAAAACTTAACATATGTAATTTTGTATTTAATTTAAATATAAGGCATAAAACTAGCTTCTAATATAAAAAAGAAATTGACTTTCTAAGAAGTGATTGAAATCAGAAGATACATATTTTTCATAAAAGACTTTGTTATATAATGCCGATTATTTGTATACCTGAATCTTTTCAAAGGGTATCTTCATTTTCAAAATACTTACCATATGACAGAGCAATAAAAATTACCCAAAATTGCTTGTTGCCATGCTTACTAAAATGGAATATGAACATTTCATTGTCATTTATAGAATAATTCTTAATTACCTCTTTATTTTTATATCAATATCAAATGTTATAAATTCATTGTTTCCAGAGAGAAAAATGTGTGCAGCTTTTGCTGAATACTGTCAACCCCATGTCCTGTTTAATATTCTCACAGCTTTTCTCTGAGAAAGTAAAATTCAGGAATTTAAATATACTCAATATTTTGCTACTTGTGACAAAAAAGTGAATAAAACCAGTGAATGTTTATAAACAGCTATAAAACAAAAAGGTTGACCATGCCTGGGTAACTATTAGGGTTTTTATCTTTGATGTTTTACATTTTCATGTCACTTGGAGAATTTGATATATCGCTGATAAATACTCAGTATGTGCGTTAAGCAAGCTAAGAGTAAAAAATGTATCCTGTTCTCTTTCCTCAACCAGCTAATAATCGTTAGAGCAGAAAATTTGTTGAAAATTAATTCCATAACAAGGTAGAATGTCCTGTGGGGCTTCTTCATCAGGTCTTTTCTGTAAAAGAATAAGCATATGGTTGTCTTCCCAGTATTAATTTATGGCAGACCCAAAGCACTCTTCAAGACTCATTATTCTTTATTAAATTTAATAAACAGTACCTACCAGCAAGTTGTTACACCTTTTTGTGGCATTATTTGTGGTTGCTAGACATTGACCTAACAGGGCAATAATTCGCTTCTTTCTTGATGAAGTTACTTGATGATGACAAAAACGAGAGAGAGGACACAGCAGGGGAGGGCCTCACCTGACCACAGAAAGGTTTCTCAAGGATTCACTACTGCAGGTGGTGGTGATACAAGCCTTAATCCCAGCCTTCAGATGCAGAGGAAGGCTGATCACTTAGTTAAAAGCCAGCCTGGTCTATGGAATGAATTTAAGGACTGCCAGAAATACACAGAAATACCATGTCTTAAAAGAATTCAGAAAAAGAAAAGTCGAAACAAGACAAAAAATAGTTTCTGTGTATTTTCTTGTGTGACTGACTCTTAATGCTATGATAGAAGGAATGAATTTATTTTCACTTAGATGGGTTTTTACTGATATGACTATTCTGAGGATTCACATGACACTTGGTACATTTCATACATTATGAATTTTATTTTATTAGTTTAATAAAACCTTTATATGACTTGACGTGGAGCTCAGCTTCTGTGCAAAGTGTATGATGATCCTGAGCATGGATTGGGTGCCAATACATGTCCTGGTTCTTCAACTCTTCGTCAAGCCTTTGAACCTTAGTTTCCCTACCGAGGCCTACGCATCTCCTTGTTTAATATAACAGCTTCAGCTCTGATATTTAAATTATTTTTAGCAAATAACTATCTCTCTTGCCTGGGAGAGGGGGAAATCAAATTATGGCAAGAGAAGAATCCTCATTTTCAAGTTTGTTGCAGAAATCTTGTCCATGACACACAGAAGATAGTGGGGTAAGTAAGAACCAAAGACTCCTTTGTGAATTTCAATGACCGATTCTTTATTTTTCTACAAATCCGACAACAGAGTCTGAGCTGTTAGCATCTACATTGCATCACTAATCTGAAACTCTACTAAAATTATTCAATTTACATCCTGCTCTCTTAACCCATAGACTTGCTCTTTAGTGATCTCAAATGTACTCACAAATAGATTGATATTTTACACATATTTAAGTAAATGTTTATCAGCTTATTCGAAATATCAACCTACAAGCATATTTTATAAGATTTAATTTGTTAATCAGTTGGCTAAATATGAAAACAATATGGTACACACATTTAGGTGCCTCAAATAATTTACAAAGTCTGTTTTAATTAGGTCATCAGTTAAAGGATGAATATTGGTGTATTCTGGCCATAAATAGACAAACTGGATATGAAGAAAATAGATAAGTTTCTTCTTTACTTTTCACAAGAAATAGAGCAAAAATTTTAAACACACTAAGCCTGATATTTATACTCTCAAATATCCCTTGTATTCCCAAGCTTTGTTAGCCCACAATATTTCATTTATGTTGCAACAATTCTTAACTTTTGATTGGTGTATGTTAGGTAAAAAGCAATAGAATTAGGTGAAATAATAATAATATATAAATGACAACTGGTCCATGATACAATGAGAGAAATCTGTGTTATAAGAAGTTACTCCTTAGCTAATTAAATTTAGAGACCAAATTAATTGAATTTGGTCTCTAAATAAAGAGAGAGAAATCCAGATGGCTCTTGGATTTGGATTGGGATTTTCTCCAAGCTTTTGGTAGCTTCCCGAGAGGCTGGCTCTGCTTCTCTGTGAGCTCAGTGGAAAAGCACCAGACAGTGTTCTCTGAAGGCATTCAAGACTAAAGCCAAGTAGGGATCTAACATCTGTGTATAGTTATCCAGGTCTTTTTGTCCTCATGGCAGGGGTTAGGACTCCCACTCAGCAGGTGTGTTTCCTATGTGACTGGTCTAGC
Source organism: Alexandromys fortis (assembly GCF_014885135.2). NCBI lineage: Eukaryota > Metazoa > Chordata > Mammalia > Rodentia > Cricetidae > Alexandromys > Alexandromys fortis. The sequence continues at coordinate 993,420 of NW_026067988.1, read as the reverse complement.
TTTGTTTAGACTAAAGGTCATAATTTAAGAGACCTTGCAAAAAGTTATTGCCTCAATAACCTAGTACCTGCTCACATTGCCCCCCCAGCAATGTACGCCATTCAGGGCAGGTATGGTCACTCTAACTATCTTTGGAACCATCTTCTCTATGCTTATCAAGACATACATATTTTAATTGCACCAATCTGGGCCTACTAAGAGTTTTACAAGGGAGTGGTTTCTTGGGAAAGGAGAATCTTTTTGTTCACAAGTATGACTTCTAAAGAAATGATATGTCTGCCATTTCGTAATGAAGGTGGTGGCTTTTAATTGTTCCCAAACAAATGACGTTTTTGGGAATCCTTTTGACATCACCTGTTTTTGCTAACTAGGAAGATATTACATGGATGTTCTCATCAAAGTAATGAGGCTGTAAAATTGGCTCTGAGGAGGCAACTAATGTGATCCTTTACTTAAATTTTATTCCCAGGGGTCTGTGGGATTCAGAACTGCAAGCAAACCCGAGTTATCCAATCCCATGAGCCACTCCCATTTAAAGATGCACTTGATCTGTACTGTGAGGAACTGTTGCAATGGGAGTTCTTCATCACATGATTCGGAAAAAGCCAACTCTCCTGGAGAAAACAACTGGCGTAAAAATATTCAGTGTCTGAAGAATTTTTAGATATGCTGAAAACTTTCCACAACCACCAGACATGCCCAATCAATGGCAACACAATGCAAAGAGCTCTGAGTGACACTTGAAGCTGCATTCATAAACAACCTGCCTCATTCAAAGTCAGAAGAGAACAGGACTTCCAAGTCCAAGCAGAACAGTTATTGAAATGTGCCTGACATCCGAAAGGAATAGTATCAGAAGTTTTGCCCAGTGCTGAAGCACAGCAGGGTTAATCAAAGTCCTGGCAGCTGAGTACCATAAGGGCCAGCCTGGGGTTACTTATTTATTTATTTTACTTTATGTTTGTCACTCAGTGGGATCATTAGCACCCTTCCTCTCTTCTCTCTCTCGTTTTATCCCTATTGTGCATTGCTTGTTGTAAACTTTGGCTTCCTTTATTGTGTGGAAGGGAGGACATTGAGCCTGGTACTAGGAAGGCTTCTGTGGATAAACCACGGGGTTACATCTGCTTTCACTGCTTGAATTCCCTTCTATTCTCCTAGGACATGTTGAGCTTTCACTGTTATGTTACACTGTTAGATATATCCTACAAACAAACAAACAAACAAAAAAAAAAAAAAGCGCTGAGCAGTGCCTGCCATCCCCTCCAAAGAATTTCCAGTAGAACACAACTTCAATGACTTACTGAAATGCTAAATGCTACCTAGCCAAAGAGGGTCAGACACAGGACAAAGGAAGGAAGTTGCAGCTTGGCTCAACTAATCATTTGTTTTCTTCCCAATAGCAGACATATTTCTTCTCTTTTTACTAACCACCTGACTAATGGAAACCTTTTCTTAATGTTTTAATTGCTGTTACCACTGGAAAGACATTAGTACCGTGAGACCGTGAGAGCACTTTTGATATAACCTTACTGTTAATCATCATTAATAAGCAATTCAATTTTATTTCTATGCAATGTAATTCTGTGAACACTCTTTCATTTATTTGGAAAGTACAAAAAAAATGAAAAAGAAAATGAAAAAAGCAAAAGAAACCATAATGGTAAACTGTCTGATGATGGACATTTTCCAGCAAATGCTATAATTACTATTCATAATAACTGTGCATATAGTTTTGAAAATGCAATCAATGATGAGTTATATTTACATATGTTAAAGAAAGCAAGCCACAGTAGAAGGTATATGTGTCAAATCAATATCCTGATTTTATTTCAATTATATAATTGGCATTCAATATTTCATGTGGGTTTTCTTTTTGTAACTTTGGAATTTATTAGACTGTATGTCTGAGTTTTAATACTGTAATCATGGTACATATCACTATTGGTTTCTAAATGAGAAGCATCAACTTTCCCTAAAATTTTCTCTGTGATTCTGTAACTAAAACCTAAAAATATGTTCCTACATGGCCAGACAGTTTGTCTACAATATAAATGAGTAAATGCTATGTCTGAATGAATCAAAGATATTAGTTATTCTGGATTCAATCCACAGCTCATATTAAAGTTACAATGATTCCATAAGAAAGCTTAAAAGGGAAAATCACTATACCCTTTACTATCAATTATTTTGAAAATTTTAAAAAGAGATGAGAGGCATACTTGGGAAAGATCACCTTGGAATGAAAGCCTATCAAACATGATAGCAATGGACTTTTCTTTTATGAAGAATAATGGTTTAATGTTTAATTAATCTTATCCATTTCTGAATTTATGGGAAGGCAGAAAAGAGTCTGCTTTATAATGTAGAAAATTAAATATTAAAACCTCGGTGCCTAGCAGACTTACATTTTCTTATTATGAATGAGCATTTTCAGTTTCTGCACACACAAAGGAAGAAATAGAAGACAGATGCACTCTCTTATCTTTTCAGAAAATGAGAATCCAGTGCATCGAAGAAACATCTTGCTTCCAGTAACAAAATACATTTGAAGACAAAACAAAAGCACACCCTAAGCCAATTATCACATGAAATAGACATGCTTAATTCTAAGCATAGAGAAGCAGTTCTTCAATCTTTTAATTTTCATACATGAATACTTAAAATTAATAGATCCATGACTCCAAAATGCCATGTGGCTTTAAAGAGTTACAATAAACTTAATATTCATGGTGCCTTTGCTAGTGAGAAAAAAAAGCATTACATGTTAATTAAAGTTAATAAGTGGTACTAGCCTAATAAATGGAGTGAATAAAGATCAAGAAAATTAAAGATATTTAGATATTTGAATATGTCCATGATTACTTATAATGTGAGTCAGATATTGTAACTTATTACTCCATAAAAACTTGTCCTTGTATGTTAAGTAATAACTGGAACATTGTTTACTAATGTGCTATTATTTGTAACAAAGCAGATGGAGGAAACAAAGTCCTCTCCACAGATGATATAAGGCCTTTAACCCCTTCTAGGCTAATTTATCACAGTAGAAAATTAAAAATGAATTAATGAAAATAAGAAAGATTTTACAAAAATCTCCCAAACATAACATACTGTGTTTACAGTATTAAAAATATGGTCAGATAACATTGGCTGCTAATCTCATTCACTTGGGGTGCTCAGAAAAGAAGATTTCAATTGAAAGTTCTTCCTAGGATTTGGAGTGAGTTGAAGTAAGGCTGTAAACTCTATCTTAAGGTACAAATTTACCAGAGCTTCATGGCTGTAGTGCAATGGTAGAGGGTTAGCTTAGCACACTCCAGCCACTGGCTTTGGGCCTCAATTCTGAATATAAGGGCTGCTCTTTATAGTTTTCAGTGTATTTCTGAGCTATCAGCATTTATAAGTAGATATTTTATATAGATTTATAAGTATACAGTTTACTTGTTTGATGATTTAACATGCTAGAAAATATTCAGATATACAAAATATAAATTCAAAAATATCAATAGAATTCTAGGCAAGGAACTGAGGACATGATAGGAAAATGATACATTTCAAAGATACTAAGTGTACTTATATTTTGTCTTTGTTACAAATTTTAGTTTCTGTCTGAATGACTACCCTCACTTTCATAGACAACACAATGTGTTCTAGAAATTGGTCAGAGAAAACTGCTTTTGAAATGCGATTTTATGGCCACATACCATGTTCAGTATTCTGTCATAGACAACCATTTAATATGAATTTGACCCCTATCTGGCACCTTATGTTCACTTAAACCTATATTTAAATAAACATAAATATGCCCATTGCAAGTGAACAGACTACAATATAGAACGGCTACTCCTCTGAGAAATCAGTTGTTTCTTCACATAGATAACATGACTAAGTACCTTGTCCAGCTCATTTATCAACTTATTTTATTTCAAAATAGTAAGCTTTAAGAAAGTTTGGGGGAATCACTGACTTGGAAAATTTGAATTGATTTTATTCAATAATGGAAAGTGCTGATATCACTAATAGAGCAGTTCAAAGATCTTCCATTCAACAGGTTATCTATCTCAATCACTGAAATTGAGATGCAGGAGTCATGGATGTGGAATTGCGAGTGCCAATGGTTTCTAATAACAAGACCTATAAAAAAATTCAAAATCATTTCCACGGGCAGTAGTAGTAAGTCAAGATCAGGAAGAAGAAATTTAGTAGGAATTATTGCTAGTTACAGAACATGACGTTAAAAATATAAGAACTTCAACTGTAAGAAAACATATGTGGCTGACAAAAATACTGAGATCCTTAATGTATTCTAGTGATGTCAATAATATTCAAAACTGAGATGGAAAGCATCATATCAGACAGAATAAAATATCTCAAAACCTTTCCTTGGCTAAACTCCATGCTTTCCTTGATACTCAGATCCAACTTTATCTAATAAACTATGTTTGCACTTCCACATCTTAAGGTGCAATACTCCTTTTAGGTATCAGAGGTAAAATGCCATTCTGTTAGATATTTTACTAATGTACCTTGACAGAAAAATTACAAACCAAGAGTTTGAATCATGATAAATAAAGATTCAACAGTATTCTGTTGCTGTCAGACTTTAGGGGTCTCTTCCTGTGTATTTTCCAAAGGAAAGATGAAGAATCTTAAAACTACAATGCCAAATGAATTTACTATGTGGCATCTTAGGTATAGCTACAATAAAAAGAGAATAACAAACAATTGCTTAAAAATTTGGTGTTACCATACTGGAAAAATGTTTGATTTATTTTTGTTTAAGAGGATGGAAATAAAGACAAATGATACAAATAACAGAGACATAGAGTTTCCTTTCATTTCTATCCAAAGCTGCAATAAAATAGGATTCTTTTAAAAGTTCCTACTTTCATATTTCAGGTTGTTTTTGCATCAACATGAATGAGACGACAAGGCATTGTGAATTCTTGTATTTCTACATTCTTGACCATTGGTTTCCTTCATTACTACAGTTCCACAGTTTCAAATCAGAATTGTGTGTTCTGACATTATTGAAATGGCAGCCCCCTTTGCCTGCTTTGGTAATCTCTAGAATTCTATTCTGAATAAAGAGAGATAAGAGATTTGGCTAGCAAAACTTGGAGAGACCCAGCCTTGCCAGCAGAGTTGTTGATTTATCCAAGTGATTGTATTGCTTTTCCTATGTTGCTCATCTACGAATTAAAGGTAAAAAAGGCACCTTTGGAAGGAAATAGCTTAACCTTCAAGTTTCCTTTTTTAGCCCAATGTGTTAATCACAAGCAATGCTTGGGAGAGTGTCTGCTTTGTGCTCTTACATTATCTGGGCATACGTTGAAATTACCGCTTCTAATGAACCCACAGTGAGAGAAGAACGATAAACAATTCTACCTCAAATACTGCAGGCAGAAATGCTGCAGAAAAGATGGACCTAAAACTATTACTTATTTACTTGCTATTTATTTGGAATTTTGATAAGTCTTACTTGGTTGCTTTGAACTTTTAATAATCTTCTTTACTCAGCCTGTAGACAGTTAGGATTATGGGTATGAAATACCATTTCAGACTCGAAACAAGCATTAAACACAAACATTAAAAATCTCTCTTTAATTCTACATTATTGCTGTTTTGGTATGTTTAAATTATTGTGTGTAATCGTGGACTATTTAATCCACCACAAGAGTTGCTATTTTCAAGAGCTATTGATGTAACTATAAAACTAACTAATAAAATCCCAGAAAGTCCAGATCACTATGTCCTAGCCTTTTTCCATTTCCAATATGGCAAAAATCAGAATTGAGCAGTCTTAAAAAATTTAAACACTCCCTGAGCATCTTAGATTGAGAACATTTATTTCAAAGAAAATATCAATTGCTAATATTATAGATAACCCTTTATTACAGAAATAGCTGTTTAATAATAGAAAATAAGTGATTCTTTGGGATACTTTAAGGCAGGATGGTTTGTGTGTATTGTCATTTCAAGATGACAAAGAATTACTTGCCCTGATTTTCACCCACTAATAAAATGACCCTGGAGAACCATCTGCTGGAATTTGTTCTCCCAGACAATTCACTTATTTCATTTTTGTCTAAATATATGCATTACTCTTCACTGACAGTCTTTCTTTTCTTATAATTCAGTAAAGGCCTATGTTGTGATATCGCTGCCACTGAACATTAGAAAAAGCCCAACAAAGGCCTCCAAAAGCAAACTCTAGCTAATATCGTGCCTGGGAGGAAATAGGGCACCCATAAGTTCCTTCCAGATGACTGGAAACACTGGGAAGGTAGTATCTCTCCTGAGTGACTTGGCAGTTTAAATACCTTGATTATCCACTTACATAGAATGTTAGAGCTCTTTAAAATGACTGATAACTGAAAGAGAGAGGGAGAGTTGCTATTCTGACATTTTCATATTTTTTCTGGTCTAGAAACAGGAAGGGAGCTTCATTTAAGAGGCAGCAATAAGAAGTGCAGTGAGAAGTGAGACAAGAACTTTTACAGCTACTTACATAATATGCACAGATTCATAAAAAATTATTTCTGTGGGAGATATTATCATTTACTCTTATTTTTCACAATAATGCATCTCAATTTTTCTATCCTTGCCACTAAGTTTATACATCTCAACTTTCATGTGGTATTTAACCATCTAACTATCAAATTTATGATGTTGTCGATGGACAACACAATTTAAGAAATATCACAAGTCCATTTTAAGTTTTAAAATATATATTTAATAATATATTTTAAAAAAATTCTCTTCCTAAGTATCAATGCTAAAGTTTTATAGATGACAGTGAAAACTTGAGGATTCATTGTAATTTAAAATTCTGCATTGGTTTCAGGGTTCAGCTTGGAGAAAAATTAAATAGAAGCTCCAATTGTGAGAGGAATGGGAAGCCAGTTTGCTTTTTCTGTGCCTCCCTCCATTTTTGTCATATATTTTAGTTTATAGGAAGAAATCCACTCGTATTCATATTAATATTTCTCACATTTAACACAGTTTTTTTTCAAATTTTGAGGTAGGACTAAATATTAGTAATTTGCTTGATGAGTTAATTTCACAGATAGAAAGTAGATGCTTATAAACTATTTTTAAGACATGGGCATCATAATTCTAAAGAGTAGTATGAAAATAGGACAACCAAAAAGAAGTTGGAAATGTAGGATGTTTATCTTTCAGGAACCAGCTACAAACAAAGACACTTTGAGAGTAACAGAAGTTAAAAAACCATTTTCAGTGTTTTACTGTTATACTTGTTTTTCAGATTCCTACACCGACAGATGAAAAAATCATTTGCCGTCATACCAAGAAATCTGGGTTGAGCATAATATCTCCTGCTATTAGCAAGCAAGAAAGGGTCTGTCTGGCTGATATGTTGACCCCAGCACTACCTAGATTGCTGCTATGTTGTCTCAACTGTTCTTTTGTATTCTTAACTTTTTGAAGATAAGTAGTATGGTGAGTGGTTTGTCCTCAAGAGTACCTTTAATTCCTCATGTCTTTGTTTCTGGTAATGTCATAGTCAACCTGCTGAATGTGCCATTGAGTTCATTGTGTCACAGAATACCAAGGTAAGAAATCTGGGAAACAGATAAAATCTGTGGCTTAGAAAATATTTGTTATATTTTATTGTAACTACTATAAATTAAAGCAACTATATATATATAAACTATTTTATATATATTTTAAATGTGTAGCACTGTCTAAGATCTGAAAAGGGATGCTGACACTATTGTCTGAATTGTATTATAATTTCACATTATACAAATTTTAGTAATAATAATAATAGCAGCAATGAGTGTCATTTAATTACTTTTGCATCTACATTTTTCACTCATCAAATTTTCCACCTGTTTATAGATGCGTGGTTCTATAAAATGAAGACTAATTATTTTAAGTACCTTTTAACTTTCCTGGATATCAATGTGAAAAGTTAAGAGGAGTACACTTGTGTGCATGGATATGTGTAAGGTGTTTGTGCATGCTAACAGGTATAGTCACACAAATGCATGTCAATGTAGATTCTAAAGGACAACCTCAGCATTCACATCTCATGATCCATCTACTACACATACACACACACACACACACACACACACTGTTCTGGGACTTGAAAATTAATCTAGGCCAGCTCATCATTGAGTCTTAGCAATTCTCTGATTTCTATTTGCCCAGCACCAGAATTTTAAATTGGTACAGCCAAATTTATGTTTTAGATTGAGTCTGTAACCAATGTATGAATGTCCACACATTTCCAAGATGAGTGGTTTGTTGAGTTACCCATATGACCCTTTATTGTTATTGTTTCAACATCAGCTATGAAGGTGCAATAAGCTAATTCATATTCTGGTACTAATGTAAGAATGACAGGGTGCTAGAAACCCATTTTAATCGTATTTTGTATACTGAATTCTCAAATCATAAACTCAGTGAAAACATCAGAATACATAGCAGTGTTTCTTCAGCTAGCTTTATCAAACAAACTTTTGTAGGTCAAAACTGTGGGGGGGATCCTCTTGATTCCACAGTAAGGGTAAAAAATATGGCATAAATTGTCTTTGGTGATAAAGAGTGGTTACCAAAATAGAGATGACTCAACTCTTGCACAGTGAAGCTGTCCTGAAATGGAAGTTGGCTCTCAGCTGCAGTGACATGTAATTTTATAATACATTTTAGAACATTTAACCTATCTACATTTTCCAGCACTGTGCAAAAGCGAGAGGTCCTACTATTGTTCCCCAGTCTGCTGCAGCTACTTACGTGCTATTTATATACTGAAATGAAAGTGAATTCTTGCTTTTCCGGTGGTCTCTTCTAGCTACTAAAAAGCTGCATGGCCTAAAAATGTCATCAACCACCGGGACTATTTGATTTGCTTTGTCCATAATCGATTAGTTGGCTTTTACTAAAAAAGCACAATTCAAAAATGTCTAAAAGGGAAAGGAAATATGTTCGGCTCCATGTCAAAAATTTCTACAATTTTTTTTTTGAAGCTGAAAGGAATGCCCACAAACATTCTGACTCCAGTCGTATTTTGAGGAGTCATGCATAAATCATGTGGCAAAGAAAAAGAAGTGTTTCGTGACACAGAGAAAGAGACATATTTCTTACCTCAACTAGTATTTATAACGAAGTTCACAGACTGGGGAAAAGTCCATTATAGCAAAGGAAAAAAAAATGTATGAACAACTTTTCCCAAGGAAAGAACTTAATACCTCACCTTTACAATTGACTCCAAATTCCTAGCCAAATGCTTGGACTCATGGAATTCAAATCTATTCTCTCATGTAAAGACCAAAATAATGCATGCCAATTCCATTTAGTTATGAGGAACTGAAATATCTGGAGTGTTTATACATTGGCAAGCACATTATAAACAATCAGTATATGTTCATTATACATGAGAATCATGCAAGTTGCTTTACATATTTGGAAAATAGTGATGGTAGTTTTGTGTTCATGGTTCCTTTATTGTCTCTGTAACCTGATGATTTAAATTTACAACTGAATTTATTTCTACTATGTTGATACATAATTCAAAATGCCCCATGCATATCAGAGTAACTAAATATCTTGATCTGTCCATTGACACAGATTTCTCCTAGGAAACAAAGTGGAACAGTTATGTTGTGAAGGAAAAATAGAGGCTTACCAATAGTCTACATGTCTTTGTGATTGTGTAAAGAAATCTTCCATAACAGCAATCTATAAAACCAAGAGGGTAAAGTACCAGGACAATTCTACTTCTGCCATTCACAAGGGTAGAAATCTAGGTAATGCAATTGCATATGCGTCCATTCCTTCCCTGACATCTGCCATGTCCTGTTTTGCATGTAGCATGCTGGATTGTTTCAGGTCACCAAGAAATAACATAGCCACCTGAAGCATCAGCTTTCTTATACGATCAGCAGTCACATACAAGTTTGAAGCATCAGCTTTCTTATACGATCAGCAGTCACATACAAGTTTGCTTCATTAAAATAACTTGAGTTTTGTTCTGAGTGCTCCACGTCGCTCCTAGAGTCTTAGAGAAGCCTTATTGACTCTTCAGTGCTATTAGCAAATCTTACTCGCTCAGAAACTCAGCACAGTTGGAAACTGTAATCAGAGCCAATTCCCCATTTTTATCTAGCACAGAAGTTACCACTGAAACTAACAGAGGGATAACACAAACAGAGGAACTCCATCTCATGTCCTCTTGTTCTCTGTGAATAAAAGCATAGAGCCACCCACTTGGGAGATAAGTATTCCCTGAATTTGCATCATCAACAAAACTATGAACACATACCAAATATATTACTGTTCGTGTAAAATTAGAAGCATCCTGACAATTATCAGTTTTGCGACTCAGAGTGGATGATTGTACATCTGGATATCCAATCCAGTCGAGAGGCAATCCTTGTAATAGGTTCAGGTTGCACCATAGCCTGACATCTGCTCTGCTGTACCAATCTAACTTTGCATATGAACCCTTGAAATGAAGCAATTAGGCTTCCATTAACTCCAAGCAGTTGCCATCAGCTTGTATTTTTGTCACAAATGATAAGCACTCACAAATTAAGTCAGCTCAATTATACATAAGAAGTCTCTTCTTTTGGTGTTTTGGAGTTATTTTTTTTTTACAAGATTGGATGCTGTTCCTCATCTGAAATCTAACCCCTAAGGTAATACCATCATAGCTTTCTCTTATGTGGCTAGAAATTCAATTGTCTAATCATTCCCCATGGATTCATATTTTAAAACAATAATGCACTTAAGGTTTAAGGAAGGGTTAAATCATAAAAGAGCATGCTTTTTAACATCAATGGCGCTGATTTATGACAGGAGCACTTTTAGTCAATTATTGTCTAAAAGACTAAATGTACCTCCTGGGGTCCAGAAATTTAGTCATAGAAAGTGTCTGGCTTGCCTTGCCAGAACTTGTCATTAATTATGATGACCACAGGTAGCAATCCATATGTAATATGTAAATGGATTATATATATATATATGCTTTTCGTGAAACGAGTGCATATGAACACTATTAAAGCTAAGGGAAAAGTCTGACTGCTGGGGAAGAATAAAGTAGAAAACATGAAAACACATGACTAAATTAAGAGCATTTAAATGGCTAATGCCTAGTGATTCATTTAGAAATCAGAAAGTCATGGAGATGTATAATGGCATACACATGCTTCTCTTTCTTATTTGCTTAGGTCTGGAAACAGAAACTTCACTTTCAAGGTTGTAGAGCACCGGTTAGATATTTCCAAACCCAGGTCACTCTGTCATGACATCTATTGCTTTATAAAAGCTTTAAACCTTCATTTCAAGTAGCAAAAATCTCAATTCAATATAGGGGCACAATTGTTTCTAGTAACTCCCAATTAATTCTAATGTATCTTCTCCTTCCATCCTTATTCTAAGAAAGAGAATGCTTCCCCTGTTTGGATAAGAAAGAACTTTGCCCTGTCTTTAGAAAGTGATGCTTTGGCCACAGTGTTCCCTGTGTAACACGTGTCTCTCATCATCTCAGGAAAGCATAAAATGTCACTGTGTCTTCCATGAAGACATGCCTTATTTTTGGGTTAGCTTTATCATCCTAATTTTTTTTTTAAAAAAAAAAAACCTTCATGAATTTGTCACATTTATTAGTGTTTTGCTTTATGTATTCTGAAAAATATTATTATAGAACAACCTGGAACGTCAAAACAGGTAAAGAGAAAAGAAAGAATTTCCATGATCCATTATATTTGCAGTCTATTCCATGTCAGTAATTTTCCACTTACCAAATATCATTCCTTTCAAGGGTTTCTGCAGCATTTATAAACAGGCTATTTAAACGTACATGAAAAAGACTTTTAGATGATTGTCCACATACTCTTTGTTTAGAGAACATTGATGTCATTTGGATTTTTCCTTATAGTTTAGGTGTATGCTAACCAGTGAGCTATATACGTAACTCTGTGCTTCTTGGTTAGGTTGAACACTGCTAGAAAACACAGCTGTTCCTCCTTCTCTGGAGGAATCAGGCACTTTTCCCACCTGCAGGGAAACAACATCCATCACAGAGGACTTCTTTAGGTTTAAGAAGTTTGAGAGCTATAATATGGGACTCTCCAATGTAATAGTGTGCACAAAATAATGCAAACTAAGCTCCTTATAACAATTCCCATGCTTAGTGTTGCTTCCTAATTTCCAAAAGTTAGTTTTAATTTGCTTTAGTGACAGTGGTCTTATTTGTCAGAAAACGATCAAGAAGAAGCCAATTCTGAAATGAAAATTTGAAAAAAGCTGCTACAACTTTGTAGAATGCATGCATTCCTCTCTCCTAAGAACAATGATTGTGTTTTGTGACGTAATGAGCCTTGCTCAGGTAAGAGTAGAGACCTCGCTCTATGAAATGTGCTATTATGGGGATGTTCCATTCCACTAAACTAATGAAAATACAGTCCAAATTAAAATTATGTCTGCTAGTCCTGAACCACTTGAGTCAATTAGCAAAAGTTCATATATATTATAAGACATTCGTAGTGAGAAATATCTACAGTTCTTGGAATGAGAGCATGTGTTAAATGTGTAAAAGTTTGGACACTTGCTGTATAGCCAGCTGACATAAAGTCTAATCCGTGTGAATGGTTGTTATTCTTCAATGCTAAGGAATGCAACCAGGGTCCGGATGAGTATTGGACCTACTGCCTTTTATGACTTACCTCACAAGACTGTGGGGGGTCCAGATGAGTATTGGACCTACTGCCTTTTATGACTTACTTCACAAGGCTGTGGGTAGAAGGCTATCAAGGACTGCATTAGGAGTAAAGTACACAAAGAGGATGGACCACTGTGCTATCGCTCACTGTAAACTTAGTATAAGAAATAAGACAGGTGTCTCTGCGGTCACACATTTTAACTGAGAACTATTAAAAGAATAATTAACAACAGAGTTTTCATTTATGCACTTCATTAGAAAACATATTCTAAACGAAGCATAAGGCAATGTAATATAAAAATATATAATGTATAATAAATAATGTGTAAAAATAATATGTGTTGAACTAAAATATTCTTTTGTCTGCCAGTGACTGAAATCTCATCTAGAATTTAGAAGTCCTACATGTGTGTGTATTACATTTTTTAAATTGTTCAATATTGCAAATAACTTCAGGATTTTTTAGTTTGCCTATCAATCTTTTATCTTTGAAAAAGTAAATGAGAGAAAAAAAATTAACTACATTCAATCTGACAATTATTCTCTTCCTAATTGAATTTACAAGGAAATCAGTTTGATGTAACTCCGTGGTACGGTGCTTTCCTGGTATAAGAGAGGTTGTGCATTCAATTGGTTATATCAGCAATACACACAAGGAAGCAACAACAACAACAACAAAAAGATAAACCCATTCCACACCACAGTGCAAAACAGATAATAGTTTTGGAATACCTATTTTAACACTTATTGCATAATGTTATAAAAAGCCACCTCTGAATGGCTGTCTAAATATTTGTATCTAGCGTCAGAGGAAAAGAATTCTCCAAGAATACATGACTTATTCTGAATGAAATGCTTATAAATGAAGCATTTCTTTATTAACATTCTTAGGCTTCTTCCAAGTGTTCAAAATTCATTATTTTTACCATGTCAACTTTTTGTTCTTCCTTTCTTAAACATGATAAGAATGTTGAAGGATTTTCTAAACCTCATTTAGTACCATGAAGCTCAAGAGTGTTAATTAAGACAAAGTATGATTTCTTAACAATAAGAAGTGACTATTCCTTACTACAAGAAAAGCATTATCTTATCCCGTTAAATTACCATCTTCGATGTTATTTTTTCTTCTGTAGTTTCTATGCTATGCAGTGCTACATTCTACAAAGGACACTTCTTGAAGCTGCTGCCATTTATAGAGTTGAGCCTGATATAACTTGTCTAGTATAGAACTATATCTTGGATAAAGAGGAAGTGAGGCATTAATTCATACTAGTCTACCTTAAGGGCAAATTACCTTTGGAAGGTTACTGTACTATTTTTATAGGACATAAAATATACTAGCATAATGAATGAAAAATATTCATAAAGTGTTTAGAAGTCACTTCAATGACATTTCTCAAACTTCAGAAGAGAGAATATATCTATCAATAAAGTGACACCAAAATCATATTTTAAAAGAATTTAATATTAACACTTGCTTTTGAAAGATGACATTATAGCGTCTTAATATCTATAATCAGAAAGTCTGCTCTTAACTTGCAAGGCAATAAGTTTAAGAATTAATTTTGTCTGCTATAAAGCCAGCTTGCCTTTAATCTTCATATTTTAATAGGTCTCCTTTTGCTGAATGTTTTAGGCAGGTAATTGAGGAAATAGTTCACGTCTCATTTCAGTCAACACGAAATGACATTGAAATGTCTTCCAATATTTCTAGGAAACTCGCGCTAAACACTCTGCTGCATCTAAACACCAGAGAAGAGGTGAAAGCTTTCCATGTAGCACAGCTTTTCCCAAGACACTGTTCACTAAAGCTCCATACATCTATTTTCCAATTTACATGTTATTAAATGTATAAGAATAAAATAATGTCTGATTATATGATGTTTCCAGTGGAAAATATCACAGAAGTTCTTCATTAAATCATTTCATACGTATATTTTATCATCCACTCGCAATGTAGTGATGTGGTTTTAGTGCCAAAATAAAACAAATGAATCCAACCAAACAAAAACTAATAGCCATTCCTAGTTTTAATTGAACCTTTCTTCTACTTGTGTCCAGGACAATGTGGAAAATTTGCTGAGTACATTTTATAAAGTTCACGAAAGTATGCAGAAAACGACAGAAACAAGAAAATGACTCTCTCCAAAATAAATCCTTCCAGGAACCTTCTAGGCCCGTTACATTTGCAGCAGCAGTGGTTACATTAAGGACTCAGGAAGAGTTTCCAAATCTGAAATGCTTTCCGTGCTGATGGGGAACTGGCAGCGTCTGTATCTTTTATTGAAGTGCTCTCCCAGAAAAGCCTCCTTCAGTCAAAAC
Organism: Alexandromys fortis; assembly: GCF_014885135.2. Taxonomy (NCBI): domain Eukaryota; kingdom Metazoa; phylum Chordata; class Mammalia; order Rodentia; family Cricetidae; genus Alexandromys; species Alexandromys fortis. The sequence continues at coordinate 978,401 of NW_026067988.1, read as the reverse complement.
AAACTTCCACTTTAGGGCAGCTAATGTTTCCTCAACATTTAAATGAAGAAACTAGTACAGCTTTTCCTATCTCTCCGTCTCTCCACTTTGGAAGTGGGTTTGTAGTTGGTACAGAAGTCACTATGATTCTAGCTCTTTTTTTTTTTTTCAGATAGTTATCCATCCATGGTTCTGAATTGTGCTATGTATGTGCCCAGAGGCAAGTGAAAGCATTTTTATACATACCAAGTAGATGAACAGTGTTGGAAAGATAGACGTCTACTGGACCGTTTCTCTACTTCCCTCCTCTAGCCTGCAGCACTTTTTCTATTCTGAATGTATTACAGTTCATCGGAAAAGGCTCCCGAAACCATTGTTTTTATACTTAACTACCTTTTTCCCCCCATTCAATTCGGTATTTTAAACAGTTGAAATTAAGTTGCTAGGATATTTTTACATTCTTTTGGAAATTAATTTATGAGAGACGAAGACGTTTCACAAAATAAAACATCTTCACCTTTCTAATTATACAGCTCTACTTGGAATGTTATTTACTTTACTTATTTATTTAATTTTTGGAGTCAAGTTCTCTCTGCTGCCCTGGCTGCCCTGGAACTCAATACGTAGACCAGGCTGATCTCAAACTCACAGAGCTCCATCTACCTCTGCCACTTGAATGTTAGGTTTAAAGGCAGCTAGCTGCTCCCAGCTGAAGCACTACTTTTAATAAGAGAGGTTAGGTTGTGGCTGGAAGAAAGGAAGAACAGATGTTCACATAGCAAATACACAGCTTGAATGTACATCTGCTAGGATGACCATTGCATCTAGCCGCACAGTCAGAGTGCAGCTTTAGGCTCGGTATTCAGGCAGCTTGCTCTGTCCCAGAGGAGAAGCCAAGCTCGCCTTACTTTAAAGTGGTCTCTTTGGCTCACATTCACAGTAGTTCTAATGGGCTTGAAGAGGCTGTCATATCTGTTCTCTAATCAAAAGGAATAATTAGTGAGATTGAGTGATATGGGAAGAAGGACAGAAAATTTGAGACTATCCTCCAACAAACCCCCACCTTTTTTCCCTAGCTGAAACTGTGGCTTTCTTTCCAGGTTGTGAACACATGTATTTGTGGCGCCTGACTTCCTTCACTCTCCCCTCGTCCGCAAATATTAGAAAAGTGTCTTTGCAAATGAGCTGCTAGGCTGTAGATGTCTGGCCGAGATTGTTCTCTTTTTGTTTGGAGTCTGTGATCTCACTGCCAAAGGGCTCTTTCTCTCTCTTTCTCTCCTGTTCTCCCACCCCGCTACCCCACCCCACCCCAGTGGATGCATTAGATGCAGGATGAAACTATCATATCTTTAAACAAATGCCCTTCTCAAAAGTATAATATAAAGCAGACCTAGAAAGTCTGCTGCTGTAATGATTTCATGTTTTGCTGATCTTGGTGTTTTCTTCTGAAAGGCTTTTTAGTGGTCCCCAGTGAAACGTTGAGATCAGCATTTAAATGCCGCTCCATCTTTTTAGCATACTTTCAGTCCTCAGAAGTCACAACATCTCGGTAGCTTTGAGAATTTATAAAAATGTCTCAGTTGTTCAAGACAGCGTCCATGCCCCCACCCCTGTAATGTTACATTAATTGGACCTTGCATTTTTCTTGTCCTTTGTGATCTGGGGGAAATCACACTACTAAGATTTGTTCACAACCATTCCTGGTGTGAAGCAAGTCTCCCCAGACAGCTAGCGACCCATTATGGGAGTTCTTATATTCTTCGAATTTTTTTTTCTCATAGATGATATCTATGGACTGATCCTTCTCCTAGGTAACAGAAGCATGAACATGTGCAGGCAGACATAGGAAAGGAAAGCACAAGTGAAAAAGCAGTTACGTTGTTCCTTGTTGTCTGCAATAACCAGCATTTGGTTAGCACACCCGTGCGGGTTTTAATTTTAAATGAAAAGATTAAGCAAAAGAAGTCAACATTCTCTTTAAAATTACCACCTTTCTGAATCAATCAACATATTCATTTTAGTTGAAAACAGGCTTCTGTTCACTTCAGTTCTTTTTTTTTCCCCCTGTGTCCTTTGATGTCCTTCTCTGTAGTCTTTACACACGCCATAAAGACATTTTTATTTACCACTCAATACCAGAGGAAAAACTTATTAAGACCTGAATATTTTATGGTCTTGAAGGTTCAAGTCCTAAAGTTAAACTGGAAAAAAAAAACCACAAAACTTTCCTGAGATGAATATGTTAGGGTATGTAAGTGGTAAAGAGTATAATAAGCTTGGCACAGTGGCAACATGCCTTAGGTTTATTTTACTCCAGACTGAGGTCGGGAGATTGCTTGAGTCCATCACAAGAGAAGAACCCGCTCCAAGGGAGCCACACACTTAAAATACATAAGCGCCTGCTGCTATTTTTCCAGTGATATAAAATCAAGGTTTGACCTCATAGGTAATAGTTTAAAAACATGCACTGAAACAAACTTTGAACAGGTTCTACAGTAAGGGAATCAGGACACTGACCAAAAAAAAAAAAAAAAAAAAAAAAAAAAATCAGAATGTTTTCTCTCTCGAGTTTGTGCTCAGACCTTGACTTAAAAGCAGATGCTCTGACATGCTCTATGGTAACAAGCAAATAGCTGTGTGGAACACAAGATGAAGGACAGAGAGAAGTCCTCTTGGAAATTGTGCTGTTTGAAAACTTTGTAGTGAATAGGAAAGAACAAATAAAATGTAGCAACAAAATGGATTCCTGGTGTTGACTGCTGCAGCTAGAAGTCTCTTCCAGCATTATGTCACACTGGCCATAGTGTTTCAAGTATATGTAAATCACATTATCTTTATTTATAAAACATTTATAATAATAATACCTACATTGGACATGTGAGGAATGCTTAAAGCATTATATTATGTTTAGCATACTGTGTCAAGCATACTCATAACAAATATTCATTTCTTAATAATCTTTATTTTGTGTTGAAGAAAAGGAAATAAACGAACCACAACACAACATGTAGTTTCGTACAGGAAATAGTATTTTCAACAACAACAAAAAGAAACAAGCTACGAATTGTAATGGCTCCTTTTCTTCTGCTTCTTCTAAATACTTGGAACCCAGAGCAGTAGCGTCTACAGGTGTAAAGAACAATGATATAAAAACTTCCCCCTTCTAGTTATTAACTTTGAAATCAGGTGATAGCCATAGAAACACTGTACATTTAAAAAAAATTATCATTTGAGTTATGAAAGCTATTTTCAATTGAACAAATTTGGGAATGTTAGCATAGTTTTATTTTTAACTGTGCATGGTGTTTTTAATTTCTATCTTGAAGATGAAGAATAAGAATCAATTTAAAAAAAGTTAGTTGAAGTATCTAATCACTTTTGGAGCCGAATTTCTCCATATAAGACTTTTGAAGGCAGGGATGATTTGATCCACATTTTAAATCTAATTTGAATTTTAATATAAATAGAAAGGTTACTCAAACTATAGATTCCAATAGCAAGTAAGAAAAATTCACTGTCACAAGTACAAATATAATTATTTAGACATAAGTTTGAATATGTTACTAAGAAATAAGATGAAACACAAAGGTGTCTTCAATGGACATTAGTCACTAACGAATCACTGACTTTATGTTCATTTCAGTGATTGGATGGCTTCTCTTACCCTTTCAATGGCTTGCTCATTTCGATGTATAAATTTATATCTGATGTTCTTCTTAAAAACAATACATGTAAAAGACTGATAATAATATCAAGGCATGAGAAACATTATTTAAAAATAGAGAACAATTAAAAACTAATTGATAATAAGGAGAGGAACCCATGCATGTTCCTTGTTTGCTAAAAAACCACTTGTGAACAGAGAAACTAAAAGTTACCCTTTGGAAGTACAGTCACTCAGTGGTTTTCCCTTAAGTAACAGAGCACTATACTCCATGAATGCTTGAAAGCAGAGTCAGTTAAGTAAGCTGTTTCTATCCAAATTTATGCTGCCACAAAATTAATAACAATCAACATTAATTGTAAATCTTCTTTTCCTAGGCAATCCCTTGTATTTGTTTGTTTTTGTCTACAATCTACTGATAAATAAAATGTTTTCTATGTATTATTTAGGATTTACTGTATTTTTTTTTCTGCTGTTAGAATTCAAACTTCTGGAAGAGAGAATCCTATTGGCCCTCCTTGACACTCCTCATTTCCTGTTGGAAACTTTCATATTTAATCTTGTGAGGAGCATGACCTTATGTTCTACCTTCTTTGCCACCGTTGTTCATGAGGTTTTGGTGAAAGTGCCTATGTCTGAAGATTTTATTGAATGAAAAACTGAGGTCTAGTAGTTACTGATAACAACAACCATTTTCCTTATGTGTGTTAAATTGGAATAAATTTAACAGTGGTAAGGTGTTCAAAAGGAACTACTGCATTCTAAAATCCTGTATTGTAGGAGATAGGAGATTCCATAAGAACCAGGAATCTTATTTTCCAGAGCAACTAACCATCTGAACCATTTCTGTGAGCTGGAAAAGCTGTGCTCAACAATTAGAGGAAGCGAAGGAAAGGAAAGACATATTTTTTTCCACTGATGAACATGGAGAGTGAGAGTAAGCAAAGGAAAAAGGTATCATTATTCTGAGATTGCATGCTTTTAAGGGCACATACAGTCATAGGAAATGGCATCCAGAGTAGAGCTTCAGGGACATCCTCACTGAATTCTCGACACATTCACTTTTTAAATATTTTATGATACTTTGAAATTATAATATAACCACCCCCATTTTTCTCTCTCCAAGCCCTTCCATGTATTTCTCTGCTATTTTTTTTAAATTCATGGTATCTTTTTCTTTAATTGTTGTTATACATGTGTGTGTTTCTAAGTATATGAAGACAACTTACTTAGTCTATATGACATTACTTGTTTGTTCACATTTCCTGTGCTTGTCTTTATAGAACATAGCTTAGATGCTCTCAGGTTTGTATATAATTCTTACTCTTTTCCAATTGTTTTAATTTTGAAATTAAAATATAATTACATAATCTATACTTTTCCCTATCCTTTCTCCAACCCATTCCATAACTCTCTAATTCTCCATCTTAAATTCATTGGTGTGGTAGATCCTTCTGTCCATGTGTTGCATTTATTGGTTAATGAATAAAGAACTGCTTTGAGTCTATGGCAAAGGCAGAGCAGAACTAGGGGGGAAACGCTCAGCTGCATGCTGGGAGAAAGAGGGCCATGTCAGAGAATCCATGGAGCCCTCGGAGACAATTGCTGGGAACTTTACCCGGTAAGCCACAGCAACCTGGAGATATACAGATTAATATAAATGGGTTCACTTAATATAGGAGTTAGCCAATAAGAAGCTAGAGTTAATGGGCCAAGCAGTGATTTAATTAATACAATTTCTGTGTGATTATTTTGGATCTAAGCTATCCAGGAAGCTGAGAACCAACAAGTGGCTCTCTCCTAATACAATTCATGGCCTGTTATTATTACACACACACATATAAATGCACAAGTATGTGAATACAACCTGCTCTGTCTGTTTAGTGTTACTTATGTGTAGATAGGGCTGAACACTATTGCTAAGTAAGGAATTGGTTGGAAGAATTTTCCTTGGGTAATGATACCTCCTGCACTAAGCATTCTTCAGATGTCTGTAGTTCTTTTTAGGGACAGGACCCTGTGAGATTTCCCTTTCATTCTTAGTATGCCTGTATTGGTGTTGTACTTGTTAATTTCTTATTTAGGTAGTCAAGTTGTTGAAGTGTCATTGATGAAGCTTCCCTAGCCTTTCTCAGAGACACAATCTGACCCAGACTCCTGGACCTCTGCATCTCAAGATGCAAGTCTGTTGCTTCAGGGCTGGAGCCAAGGGTTCTTAAGGAATGTTTTTCCATCTCTGAAGACATACAACACAACTTATAAGAGTGAAACTAGACAGATATTTCACAAATCCCCCCAAATTTTATCTTCTTAGAAAGAACTCACAAGACCTTTCGATGTTGTATTTGTTCTAAGAATTGTAAATTTTACATTAAATAAAAGCATGAGCTGCCTTTGGAAGAAAGAACATCCCATGCCCCTAGAATAAACCCGTGTGTTTTACTGTTGATAGGAGTTGGAACCCTGCCAAGAAGGGAACTAATGAATTATAACTTGGCAGCACTCCCCGGCTGACACAATTTCCTTCAAATTTATGAAATCTCCAGCTTCCAGAAACCCACTCACGCCGAAGGCCTCTCTGTACCTTTCGGGGTAACAAGGCAAGACATTGCTAGACTTCAGATTTCATGTTATTAATGAACCTAAACCTATGAACAACCTATTTTTTTTCCAGAGTCGGAGAGAATTTCTCAAATTTTGCAACCATAGCCAATCCCTTTTGATAAATCACAGGATATCTCTAAATCTTTTATTACATTTCTGCTAGTTAAGGCAGAAAATGAGCTCATTGAGAAAGTGTCTGCCACCAAAAGATGCCTGGTGATACTGCTGAAGGGCAGAGCCCTCAGCGATTTTCCCAAATTGTAGTTTATATCCTTGCCACAAACAGTCCCAATTTTGGATTATAAGCAATTTCTGTAATATGAATTAACTTCAATAGTTTTAATCTCAAATTGGTGCTGTAATAATCTTAATTTATGTACATATGTCATTGAAAAACCATAAGATTTCATTTTATCCTAGAGTTAAAATTCATAAAATATTTTAGTGTTCTATTTTTCTGTAGCTTTGTAGCTTATCTTGGAACTTGCTATGTGAGCTAGTTGGCTTTGAACTCACAGAGATATGCCTGCCTCTGTCTCCTGAGTGCTAGGATATGGATTCTTTCTTACCTCAGGGCTTAGAAACACATCTTTCTGTCACTTTCCTCTTGGCTTGAACTACATCTGTGACATGTGACACAGACTATTTAATTTAACTTGTAATTTAATATATATTAATATATATTAAAAATTTTGGCATTTCTCACAATATCCTTAGTAATCTATTCGACAATACCATCTTCATGTTGGATTATAGGACTCTTGCCTACAGAAAATGGTATGATTTTATTTTATATCCTTTAAAGCATTTTACACATTAGGAAATTTCCAGATGGATTGATGGAAATCATAATAAAGCAAGTTTTGTTTTTTAACGTATGCAATAAAATTTTTTACCTACACTACAATTTCTTTTAATGTGTTTTATCAGTAGTTACTGAATATTTATAATTTGGAGAAGTAATATAGTTACAGTCTAATAGAAGCTGATGAAAAATTTAGTTCACCCTGAAATAACTGAATTGCCAAAGGAAGTCATTTTGTATAAACAAAAACCAAAAGAGCTGAAAGAACTGTCTTATCTGGCCTTGTGAACTGAGAATTAAGAACATACACAATGAATTTTCACACATACTTCTCCACCTTGCTCAAGGCATATATTATTTTATGCAACTAATTTAAGGAGAGTTTGTGCATTGAATTTAAAATAAATGTAAATGTAGAAAAAGTAAAAATAAATGGAGATTTAGGTTGTCCAATTCCTTCTGATAATAGACACAACAGGGTAAATGTATAAGACAACTAGTTATTCAGAACAGTCAGTGAAGATTTTCTATGACATCTAGGTAAATTATTCTGCATTAATCTCTAAAATTATTTATTTTTAGTTGACTTTCCTAACCTCCTTTTTATGTACATCTTTTACTCTGTCTTTTTTCCAAAGGTATTTCCTCGTCTATGTAGACAACTGCAAATTTTGTGTTTTCTCATTGCATTTCTGATCAGATGCCTCTTAATTTTCCCCAATGGTCCCGTATCACTTCCTTTCAAAAGCACACAGAAGGAAATAGGAAGGCAGGCTGAAATGGTTCCATGTCATTCCTAAATCTTGCAGGACTTTAGAGCTAGGTCAACACTTCTGCCTTTTTAAATATGTTTACATGTCGCAAAGCTTTGGTCCAGCAATTACTAGGTAGTATTTAAACAGAAGTTAGAAAACTACATAATCTTGGGAAGATGTCCAAATGAAAATGGAAGGTATTGAAAATAAAATTTGCTCATATTCACCCAGGATCACAAGCTTAAGTAGAAATTGTCATACTTGTGGAAACCAAATATCCTTGTGTTTTTCTACAACAGTGGAAGGCACGCAGAAGCATCGTGTGTTCCTTTAGGAGGGATTGTCTAAGCTATCCTCACTTTAAATCCCAGGCACAGTTCTTTCTCCCTTTACATTTGCCAAGGAATTACTCACTGTTGACAAAGCCAGTCCTAAAGGAAATATCCAGAATACTAAACACTGTACAAAGAAGAAGAAAACGTTTGCCATACTCTATAATAACCAACAAAAGAAAGATATTTGCGGGAATAATAACTTAAGCAATATTAGTTTAATCTGCCTTTTGCTAAAGTGGCCAAATCTTATTCCTATATTAGAGCCATAATATTAATGTGAGTGGTGAATCTGTGCCTACTTGAACTTTTAGCATGATTTTTTTCCTGACTCTATGATTCCCTTCACTGCCTCACATATGGCTCGGCAACTGGTCTCAGCTCAAATATTGTATCATTTGGGTGGTAGCCTGTATAATACACTCATTTGCATATTTCATTTCAATCCTTGGAATATTCCTCAGTATGTTATGTGCACTGAATAAATACACGCTGTAAAATGAACAAAAGCACACCTCTTGTCTTTTTTTCTGCCTCACTCAATATTCTGCACATATTTTACTTAGATTACTTATAAGTTCCAGGACTTCTGACTCCATTGAACTTCAAGTTTCTCAATAGCTTGACCTTTTATTTCTGTTTTAAAACACTCATGCTTTAAAGATATGCATTTATGCTGAGTAGAGGTGGCACATGCCTTTAATTCCAGCACTCAGGAGGCAAAGGTAGGTGGATCTCTATGAGTTTGAGGCCAGCTTGGTCTTGGTCTACAAGAGCAAGTTCCAGGACAGGCTTCAAAGCTACAGAGAAACTCTTTCTGTAAAAACTGAAAAAAAAATACATTTAATAACAATTCTAAGAAATTGTTTAAAAGAAGGTATATAAATAATATTAATGAAAAGATTGGCAATTGTCAATGTCCACTTGCCTTTCTAAAGTAACTTATAAACATTCCATTTTCTTTTTTTCCTATTTAATCATTTTTTTTATTGAAAATGGATTCTTTTTTTTCATGATACATCCTGACCACAGTTTTCCCTCCATCCACTCCTCCCATGTCTTCTCCACTTTACCTCTCCCTCCATTTCTTCTTCAGAAAAAAAAAGCAAGTTTCCAAGAGGTAACAGCAAAACAGGACAAACAAAGATACAAGACGAGGCAAAAGCATTCATACCAACACAGAACAAGTCAACACACTATATCCATGCTCTAGGTCTTGTCTAGGATTTGGAAAACTCCCGAATCTTATATGCATAAGAGATTATGTAAAGGAAAAGATATACTGCTCCAAACAAATCCTTTAAGTAACTAGGAAATTAGATACAAAATGTATCTTGTAGCCAATTTGTGTGAATGACGCAGTAATACATTTGAGTAAATGAAATAAAATCAGTATTACTAATATTGCTAAATGTAAGCCATAATATTTAGGAAGCATTTCCTTGATGATTTAAGGAGGTTTTAGCAGAAGGGATTCTAAAATCTAACACATAAGCAGGCACAGATTTCAGGGAAGTTTGAAAGTTAACTTTGAAATCTTATTGGATATCATCATGTCTCCATTGCTAGCATAATTCCCCAGTCTGGGCTCTGGCAGGGAAATAAGACAATTTTCCCTGCAACCTGGGGGTTGACATTAATTAAAACCAGAAAATCAAGACGCATCTGTGGTGGATTCAGATGCCAAATGAGATGGAGCGATTTTAAAAGTAAACTTCTTACAAAGGTAACTGAATGTCAGAACCTAACATTTTCCTTAAAATAATGATAATTAAAATACCTTTAGCACATCATATGCAAGCTGTTATCATGTGCAAAATAGGGACCAATAGACAGACCCTGTTGTATTTGTGAATGTTAAGGTAATGAGATTATAAATAGTAGTGCTTGTCTTAAACCTAACAAGAGTAAAGCATTTTTCTTCATACCACAAGAGTTGAGAGAGAGAGAGACAGAGAGAGAGAGACAGAGAGAAACAGAGAGACAGAGAGAGAAAGAAAGAGAGAGACAGAAGATCTACTTAGTTCTGCATATGTTGTGATTGAATATAATTTAGAAGCAAACTGAGGACAAAGTCTTTAAACATTTACTTTCAACTTTAGCTTCTTGACCCATTTTTGCTTTCTATTTCTGGAATGAACAGTATGGTCAGAAGCAACCTATGAGGGCAGGGGTTTGGTTCATTTTACTATAAGCTTCATTGAGGGAAGACAAGGCAGGAACTTAAGATAGGAATCTGTAGATAGAAGCTGACATGAAATACAGGATGGAACATTAGTGACTGTTTTTCATAGTTCATACAACTTGCTTTCTTGTACAACCTAGGACCACCATTTCATGCATGGCAAGGCCAACACTGACCACAGTTTTCCCATATCAACCGTCAATAAAGAGAAAAGCTCCACATACTTGTCTAGAGGCCAACCTGATGGAGACATTCCCTCAATTGAGGTTCTCACTACCCAGATGACCCTAGAGTGTATAAAGTTGACAAATCAGCCAACCAATTAATTCATTACCATGCTTCTTCATACACATAATAAAGACTACGTAAGTGTTTTACTTCCAGAAACTTCAATTTAGTCTTCAATATGATGATGCTAGGAGGTTGCACTTTGGAAAAAACTTGGTCATGAGAGTAAAATACTCATGAAGAGAACTAGTGTCTTTAAAAGGATGAGAAGAGTGTGAGTCTTTCCCCAGTCCATCTCCCTCCCTTTCTTAATCCTTCCCTGTGACCTTTCCCATTACTGATGTTCCTATGCCCTTCGTCTCACATTGTCTACCAATGAATACCTGAGCAGAATGGCGGTGAGCACTTAAATTTAGAAAGAGCACCATCATTAAACACTTTATATCTTTCAGAGATATAATCTTTTTTTCCAATTAATTAAACCAGCCTATGAGATTATGATCCAGTGGTCCCAAGTAACAGACAGCTACGCATTGTTTTGTAGTAATTTTGTTCTTTAAGAAATAACTTTATAAATAACTTACCTTCTTTGAATACTTTCTCCCCCTAAAATAGTCTATCTTGTGATCACTATACCTCCTAGGTGAAAGATATATCAGCTATTATCTTTAAATTAGATTGGCATAGTTTACTATTATCAATACAAAAGTGAGGACATATATCTTGGTGTACAGTCAATGTTACTAATACTGCTCTAGTGACGAATTTTGACTATAACATATACTTGGAGAACATTATTGGACGAAAGAAAGTGAGCTCAATATGAAGAATGACAGTCATGCAGCTTATCCTGTACACTCTTACGATTTGACTAGGACAAAGTCTTGAAACACAAGAATATCTGTACCTGAGGGCACTCATGCAAACCTAAAGGCATAGAAGGTAGAACCCAAATGGACAATAGTCATAAGAGAAAAAATTGAAACCACCATTGAAAAAATATAGCAATTAGCATAATGAAAACTCAAAACCCAATAAAGAATTCCCTAATCAACCAGACCTTTTTTTCTAATAGGCGCTCCTTAAAAAATTACTTTTCTTTCTATTTTTGTTGCTTTTTGTGTATTTTACTTAGACACTCAGATATTCAGGGATCCATTTTTGTCACTACAAAATAATTTTAAAAATGGTGAGAACTTATTTCTTTCATCCATAATGTTCTTCAGCTCAGAGCATCTGCAGATAGGTACCACTGCCCTCTGGTAATATCTGAGTCTTCAGTTCTTATGATTCATTTCTCTCTAGCCTTGAGGATCTCAAACTAGAAACTCATCACCCACAATGGAATGTAACAATAATAAATACTCTAAAAGTTGTTTAGTTTCCTTTCTTGTAGTTGAAAATTGCTTTTCTACTGAAGTTTTGATTAAAAATTCAGTCTTACGTAGTTATCCAAATATCATGATTCAAAATTATATCCAGGTTTTTTTCAGCACCCTTCACGTCCATGTGGACTTTACTCTTTTATTTCTTGTTTATTGTTTGGTTTAGAGATATTAACCCTCAGTAAACGTGGAAGTCATTCTGCAATCAAGGTTAGCCTTGACCACATAGCTGTCCTCATTCCTTGTTCCCTAGAGTACTAGGACAACAGGTATCCCCACTGAGACACCATTTGTTAGACAGAGAGATTGACAGAGAGAATGATTTTTTTAGGGCTGCGTTAAAAAATCATACTTCCAGATCATCCTAAAATTAATGAAATAATTACGATTGAATAATCTGAATATCTGGAGGAGACTATTTCCAACTCACTGCCTGATCACATAACAAGTCAGAATTGCTGGACAATTTTCTTTAACTTTACTGCAGCCCTAAATATCTGCTCCAATATAAGAAAACACTCTGGGACACAAAGCATGTGCAAGCAGACAATCCTTTTAGTTAATGAAATGCCTCTGCAAGGACAGCAATCCATAACCGTCTAATGTGTGTTTATAAATACGAGCATGGCCTCAGTAGCGTGAAGGCCGGGAGATGAATTATTCAGGAGGTCCGCTGTGAGGCTGGACAGCTCCTTCCGTGCTTACAGCTCCTCAGTGACAGCAACACCTGGCTTAGAGCCCTCCGACTGCAGCCACCTCTAAACAGCCAAATCTCATTTTACCCTGGTTCTGGATGTGTCTTATCCAGAGAGCCCATTCTTCTCCCGACAGATCTGAAGGTAAGCTCTGTAGAGAGACCCAGGCTCCAAGAGGAGTAAGCCACTTCTCGGCAGGTCGCAACCTCAACATGCTGAAGTGCTGACTGCTGAATGCACCGTTGGCGGTGCAAGTGAGAGCAAGACCTAATAGACACTTTGATTCTTATGGCTTGTCAGGCAGGGTTAATGTGAGTAGGGAGAGGGAAATTAGTAGCTAATAAGGGAGAATAATAGAAATGAAGACTATTTCCCCTTGCTAAATGTCCGTAATTTGTGCCTCTTCCCATTAGTTTCACAACCAGAGTTGTTATAATAATAGCAACAATACAATCCCTTGGAGGATTATAAAGAGCTTTGGCTTCTCTGGGCTCGTGAAGGTGGTGACTGTGACATTTGATGTGCAGTCCGTAGTGCTTGGGGATTGGCGAGGGACAACACTGATTAGCTAGTTTAATCCGCAGGCTAAGTGTTTCCTTTAAGTCAGCTTTCGTGGATGACACTAAGAGCAGTGGTTCGTTTCTTTGCCTTCGCCATGTCTTCTGGGAAGCAATTATAAAGCCAATAATTTTTAGCATTATTAATTTTTTATATTCAGGCTAAATTTTCCTTGGCTTTATTCCTTCCATTTGTTAGGATTTATTGGCCTGGATAATGACCCTAAATAATGTACATGTGTATAAAACCAACATTTGTAGACTGGAAACATTTGCTACGATTGGAAGAGAGGTCGGTCTCTTTTGAGTATCGAACTATAGCTGCAATTTCTTCAAAAATAAAAGTATTTCAAATTGCTTCTTAGCTCTCCAGGAATTGGCCTGACTGAATACTTGTACCTAAAACTTTGGTTTCAATATATTCTGTTTGATTAAAGTGGACTATATGTGTTCTTCTGGGACTTTGAATACAAAGTAATTTTTTTCTAAGTTCGTCTTTTATGCCACACATTGAAAATCACAAGCATAAGCAGCGTTGACTTCCATGTTTTGGATGCTGGCCCCAGAGAAAAAGCAAGCATCAAAAGCTTTCCCTATCTGATCCCAGAAGAAATTTTTCACAAGTCAGCAGATTTTGGCCCAATTGCTAGCCCATAGGAGTCTGCATCAGAAAATAAAGCTGGCTTCCCTACAATGCCCTCCACTAAGCCTCCCAAGTGAGTGGAGATTAGGTGCTTGTGAGTCCTTGACATATTTCTGCACATTAGAGGCAAAGAGAAGCTGATCTAGAATCTCCAGACATTACCGTTCCCATCATGTTTGGAGGTACAAACACTGTCAGATATACAGTTGTGTGTTGATAACACAACTGTCTTACCCGAGATGGAGGGGGTGGAGTCTTTTATTTGAACCTGCTTAAAGAGACAATCTTTTCTAAGCCTGCTATTAAAACTACTACCAAGTTACAAGAGAGTTAAAGAGAAATATATGAGCAAAATGGTGTATGGACTTTCACAGTCCTCTATTTGTCTTTTCAGTTGTCCCAAATTTAGATCATGATACTGAATAGTCAGGGCGACTAATTATCTCCCAAATATAGATATTAACATTGGCGTGTAAACTCTGAGAAGTAACCGACCACTGGCTTTCACATGCTTGGTTACTGTAGCAACTCCATGTGTGTGAATTAGAATCAAAAGGAGTTGAGCACAAAGCCTGGCAGACTCTGTTCAGCTCTGATAAATACAAACGCGAGAGAAAGGTCCGCAGCTTCCAATTGTAATGTACCAATTGTTCAGGATGTATCAGCACTCAGTGAAGACGAACCGTATTACACTTACGTTTCATAAATGTTAGTGACTATGCACCCGCGTTCACTAAAACAAAATAAAACGAACGGGATTTTTCACAGTGCTTTCAGAAGATGCATCAGGACTTTTAAGACTTTTAGTGAGTTACGCAAATAACCATTTAATGTAATGAAGCTTTTTACTTTTCTTGAATTTCCCTTAATGTTATAAGGTTCTGCGCATTTAAAAATGCAGAATTTGAACAATACGTACCTAAAAATGATCTATATAGCAAAGGAAAGATTTAAAAGAACGCTGATACAACCCACAGAATGGAAGATGATTGGAGAATGTACAGCTAATTATAAGTTCACACCCAGAAGATTTAATGAACTCAAATCAATAGCAAAAACACAATAATAATCTAATCTTTCAAAAGGACAATAGAACTGGATAGACATTTCTCAAAAGAGCATGTAAAAATGGCCACAGATATATTAAAAAATGTTCAACAACACTAGACTTCAAGGCAATACAAATAAAAAATCACAACCTCTCTGCAGTTAGATGGACTATTATCACAAACACAAAAGATTGGTTCTGGCAAAGACAATAATGCACATTATTGGTTGGAATGTAAATTAGTATGTGTAAATCAGTATGGAACTTTCTTCGAAAAATTATATTCAGCATTACATTCTGATCCAATACCTCACTGTTGGATGTATATCCCTAGAAAATGACATGGGCAGGGCCAAAAACCTTTGTTTCCCCCCATTATTGTACTACTATTCATAATAACTAAGAAACAGTAACAATCTAAGTATGTACCCACTGATCAATGAGTGTAGAAAGTATGATATATTGCACTGGTGAATATGATGAAGCAATAAAGAAAATGGAATGCGCTTATGTGTGACCTGAATGAAACTTGTGTTACTATACCAAATGGCTAAGCACTGAACAGAAAGATAAACATCACATTGTTTTGCTCAGATGTAGAATTAAAAAGAACTAATACTATAGATGTATAAAGAAGGAAAGGGATTAGCATATTCTATTACAGAATGAATATGGAAAATAAATTTAGGGTATATTTCAAAAAGTCTAGGTGGAATGACATTGAGTATTTGCTCAAAATGAAATGAGTGGTTTTTTTTTCCACAAATGATACATATTTAAAGAAATAGAGATGCTTACCCTTAATAAAATATTCCACAATTTTCATATGTGTCAAAACATCACATAATGCTAAAAAGTGCAATTCTTTTATCTCAATTAAGCAAATAAAACTTAAATACAATTCCAGAGTAGGTTTTTCCCTAGCAATGTCATATCATAAAAAGTAAACTTTTTAACTTCAAGTAATTTTAATAGTTTGTTTATGCATTTCTAGGGCTTTGAGATATTAAATATAATCTCTAGTTCCTGTTATTCATACACCAAAATGTACAACAAGAAGAGTTTATTTTTAGTCCTAGAACTTGCTAATTCAAGTAAATGAATCTAAACTCTGCATAATGCTTTGTGAAGACATATACTTACCAAAAACATTATAGAAAGGTATAGGAAATATATTCTTTAAGCAATAGTTACTAATATGTCCTTTTTCTTATAGGTTACCAGAACAATTATCAAGAAACACAATTCATTTTTGGAGTGTGTGTGTGTGTGTGTTCATATGTGTGCAGGTATGCATGCACAGGTAGGAACATATTTGTGGGTGCCAGAGAACAAGCCTGGTGTCATTCCTCAGGAGTTGTATATCTTTGTCTTGAAGACAAGATCTCTCTTTGGAATGGGAATTTAAAACTAGGCTGGGCTAGCTGGCCAGAAAGCTTTAAATAACCACATGTCTTTGCCTTCTCTGGTCTGGGATTACAAATTCATGGCACCATATCCTGTTTTTTTGCTATTTTTATTGGGAACTGGATTCAGGTCCTTGTAAAAGAAGCACTTCATTGAATGAACCATCTCTTCAGTATCCAATAATTCCCACTTTGATTAGTGATAAAAATCTACGCAATCAATGCATAAAGAGGCATAGTTATCAGCCTATAGGAATTTTGAAGTTAAATTTATTATCATTTCTTTTTTTATCTGTCTTAGTCTCCACATACCGCTCTTTCTGCAAACATCCTATGAATACAATTATTCACAAGCCTCTGTGCCTCCCTATGTAATTATTTTGTCATGTGATGTGTTTCTATAACACTAGCCCTATGGTAATGACCCAAGAAATGATTCACTTACTTGTCAACTGTATTGTTCCATAAAATACCATTTGGGAAATACTCTGACCACTTTCATGCCCATCCCTAAGCCTTAAAAACGATTGTAGCAAAGATAAGGCAATTGACAATTTGTGTTGGAAATAAAATGTAAAAAAAAAAATAGGAAAGGGCGCAAGAGATGGCTTAACAGTTAAGAGCACTTGGGTAATCTTCCAGTTTGAAATTCTTCTTAGGGAATGTACTGCCTACTACGGGCTGAGTAACAAACATCAATTAACAGCCAAGACAATGCTCCATAGACGTGCCCATAAACTAACTTTATCTAGATAACTGCCAATTAAACCTTTTCTTGCTACTGGGTTGCCTTGTCTAGCCTCTAAATGAAGGTTTTAGCCTCATTATATTGTATTTGTGTTGTCCTGTTTGGCTGTTATCTCTTAGAGGTCTACTCTTTTCAGAGGAGGAAATGGGGCAGGGATGGATCTGGGCTAGAGGGAAGGTATGTGAGGGGAGCTAGGAGGAGTGGAGAGAGGGGAAATTGATTGGAACGTGTTGTAAGAGAGAAGAATCTTCTTTCAATAATAAAAAAAAATAATTTAAAAGAATGTTTTCCCCAAGTGATTCTACGTTGTTTTAATCTAACAGTCATAACTAACCCACATGGCAGACTGGGAAAGCTGTGGGAATCACTTCGCTCATGTGGGTGCAACTACAGGCTTTGTAGTGGACTCTTATCCGTGTTGTCTGTGTTGAACTCCATGTGAAACAACTCTCACATCAACCACAGATTTCCTGGCTCTTATCTCCTTTTATGCTTCTTTGTTCCCTTCACAAGCATCTTATACACAGCTTGTTTTTTGATGATTTCCTTTCTAGTCCATATTACTGAGTGCATCTAGCTCTTTTCAAGCTTAGGGGTGTATCTCATGCCTCTAACAAGTAACCCGAAATAGATGTCTATAAGACAGCTGTCAGTGGACTGAATTTGTGAAATCAGTATGATTGGAAGAATTATTTCCCTACATGACATAACCTTTAAAATGACATTTAATAGCACTGTAAGCCTAGCTTTAAATTATAAAAACATGTGAATTCAGGTGTGGTATTGTACTTCTGTTGTAACACCATTATTCATCAGGTAGAAACAGAATTGCTGCTGTAAGTTTGAACCGACCTTGGGGTACATATAGGTCCTATTTTAGAGTTAAAAATTTTATGTAGCCTAAACATTTCATTCTTAGATTGAGGGTGGATTGTGATTTCCAGGAAAACACAAGCTATAGAGAAGAGTTTCTATCTCAACGGGACAAAGCAGACAGCACAGTCAGTGAGTATCTGAGTACATAGTTGAAGGTGACAACTTTATGGGGTGGCAGGCTAGAATTTGCTTAATGCCATGAATTAGTTTGGTAAAATAACATAATTGATTTTTCTATTAAAAAAGTGTTTAGTTTTCTTTCTGGACTCATATACATATTGTGATCAATAAGAATGTTAAGAATTTTAATTGACTTGTAATTTTTATTCCTTTTTATTCTTTATTTTATCATTATAATGGTAATAAGAAAAATAGAGCTATTTTCTCTACTGAAGGTATAATTTTAGAATAATATGGCATACAGTGGATAATGTCTATAAATGGGGCCTCTGCATTTACCTTCTGGAAAGAAAACAAATACATCATTATTTAAATTATGTAGAAATTATCTTTCCTTTGATAATCTAATACAGGAACAGAATTTTACCTGGCATTAATTGCTATGTAAGTAGGACTAAACATTGAAAAGCAAAGATGTTAACACTATACTATCAATAATTCCATAATGCAATAGGCTGTTTTTGTATTACTATGCTATCTACTGATGTGTACCATATTCTTGTACGAGTACAATAGGCATTATTAGCTCTGTAGTCAAATATAAGGACAAAATATTTAGGCTACCCTATTTGATTCTAACACATGCCATTTGTGTCGTTAATGCAATAGTTAAAAGAACCTCAAGGAGACCACACAACTTTAAAACTGACTCCAATTACTGTTACTCAATGTATGTGATATATACCCTCAAAAGTTCATGAGTTGAAAGGTGGCGTCCCTCTTTCTTAGTTATCTAGAACTTTAGGAGCTGAAGAGCAGCTGCAAGAATGGAGTAGGTCACAGTGAACATAGGTCCCTCTCTCACTCTGCTTTCTGTCTGCCACAGCCAGATGATCCCATCAGCATGATACTGTCACTCACCACAGGCCCAGGATCAATAGAACCGTGGGAACATGAAGTAAACCTCCAAACTCATATGCCATACATAAATTGTTCCTCCCCTTAAGTGTTTGTTTCAATATTTTGTAGAATAAAACAAAAGCATGTGGCATCATGAGTGTCAGAAAATGACCTGAGTTTCTTGGGGTTCAGTGTCCCCTTCTTTAAAAAAAAAAAAGAAAAAAAATTAACATTTAAAATATGATTATGAAGACTCAAGTAGTTAATATTTAAAAAGTATCTGCACCTGCTTTTGATAAGCACCAGTGCGCAAATCAAATTTGATGTGTCAGAAGAAAAGCCATTCTTCAGTAAGCTTTCAGTTAGCTTAGAAAGGCTTCTGGTGTAGCTTTCTGGCTGGATTGCTTCAAGTCAATATCTTTTCCTTTACAAGTGTTGACATTCCCTTGTGGCAGAAAAGAAATCAACATCTCGAGTCAGTTGTTTTAAATAATGGACCAAGGCCCAGCTTTGACACCTATTCATTTAGAATCTGTTTTCGCTAGCCTTCTGAAAATGCTGAAGGTCCAAGCTCCATTGAATCTAAAATGTCTGGGGTTTTCTCTCTAAGTAACAAGTTAACATAATAGTTATTATTGTGCTGTGATGAAACAGACAGATTAGCTTTCTGAAGTTATATCTATAATTCATGTTGGCAAAAGTATCAGAACTAATATAAAAAGGGATTTTGAGGCACCTTGCACAGTCCCAATCCAGACTCTCCTCATACATCCAAGGAGTAAGGGGAAAAGAAAACACTTGTAATCAGGAGCCTGAGGTCAACCCTCCACAATTTTAAGAAGAAAGAAATTGTTTACTTCACAGCATAGATATCAATAGTACATATTAAAAATGACACAAACCTGGAAGAAAAAAATATAGTATTGCAATCAAATATCTTATAAAATTCTCTACAAAATCATGTTATCCAAGAATTGATGGAAGTTCATATTCACATTTATGACAAGTGGTGACAAACCTCTATTCTTGCATCTTTCTCCTAAGGACAGATATCTGATATAAAAATGATCTCAATACATAATCTCTCTACTAAGACTCTGCATCATATTGACATTTTATATTGCTATATTTCAGGAGCATTGATGCCAAATGTTGATATAAATGCTCATAACCATGTGGAAATAAATAAGGAAGAAGAAGAAATACCTGGAGTGGGATAGTTTTTTAATAATGCTAAAATTGACTTTATTACTGATGAGCATATATGAGAAAAATACTATGAAATAGACTTTGTCTGATTTCCCACAAATGCTCTTTGGATGACTTTAGTAGTTCTTGCTATGAGTACATCTAGACTCCTTTTAACATTCTTAAGTATGGCAGCTTTTTCTTAAGATGCTTAATAAAAGTTTATGAGACAAGTACTTATAGCAAATGCTTCATATCTTCTCAACATTTATATACTCACAAGATTTTTCAGGTTTTTTGCTTTGAAACACATTATCCTCCTCACAAGAGTGCCAGTGGCTGTACTCAATACCACTGCAGAAAATCAATATTTATTAATGGAGACCAAGCTCATATCCATAACACCCATGACTAGCTGCTTCAGACAGTCAAATAAAAATGCAAATATGAGACAAGGGCCGTGCAGGTCTTTTAAAGGAGCCATAGTTTACCTGCCAAAACCAGATAAAGCTGCAGCATCATGCCAAGCCTTCTCTACAGACATCACACACTAAGTTATAAGAAATTGAAGGAAGCTTGGAACCTATGACCTCCTCTGGAAAAATGTTCAGTAAATCAAGGTTGCTTTAGAGAATGGATAATAAAAGTAGAATAGAGTAAAGATAAATGGGAAGTAAGTTGAAGAATGGCTGCAACACAATCTTGCCTTTAAGTGATGGTGATATGAATTAGTGGTAGAGGATCAGCTCAGGGAAGGGACTAGCCATTCAACAGTGCAGGGTGTTGCCAGTTCATCTGAATGGTCCATGGAAACGGGTACCTTTTAAATCTTGGCAGCTAATTCCAAAGGTGAAAACAGCAGGAAATGAGTAAAATGAGGTAGACCCTGAGAACTTTGCAGATAAACACATCAAGTTTAAAAAGCAGAGAACACATGAGTTTCTATGACTTGGCTTATTGCCGCTCTGTCAATTCACAGTAACAGCCATCTGCATTCAAGGATAAAATATCACAGGAATGAAAAGTTAAGTAATATAGGCAGGGCACACATCTAAAGACAGGAAGAAAGAGAACTGAAAGTGATCTGCACTTAGACGGTTATTTTTTCCCTTTAGTGGTCTTGACTAAAAAGAACACGGAATTTATTGAATACAAATAAGCTAGAAGTAGGAATCTCTAGTGATGAATTTTATCATCTGTGAAAAATTGGTTTGAATCTACCCTCCAGAGCTAAGCAGAAAATGTAGGGGTAAATAGCCTGCACCCTTGAAAGGTATATCCTATAAGCTCAGCAAATTATATATTTTTCCAACTGGAGCTCTGATTCACAATTCACAGACTTGTGGCTCATCTGTCAGTACTTAGCTCCATTTTCTACTCTGTGGTCTCACTGCAGGAGTTTCACAAGATGGAAAATTCACTTAGGTTACCTGCTCTAGATAAAAGTCAGTACTGGTGAACTCAAATCCCCAGAGCCTCTGGTAGATACTTCAGTTAGACAGAGAAAAAAAAAATCTAACTGCACTTGAAAGAAAATGACCCTGGAAAATAGGTTAGCAAGGCAGCAGGAAGTGTAAGCCTGGGTATGTTTTGAATTTTGAATTCTAAGTACTCTGTACAGGCAGGGGGGAAAAAAAAGATGTTTTATGCCTCCAGCTAATAGACCAAAATAAAACAGAACCCTACCACCCTGTTATCAAACCATAAACTTCCTTCAAGCGGCTTGATCCGCAAAGTTTCATGCATGAATTATTTGCAATTAAAAACATAATTTTGTGTGAATTTAAAAGCTCACTCATTTTTACAACTGAGATAGCAGATTTTTTTTCCTGAAATGGAATTGTTCAATAGAAGAGGGCAAAAACGTTTATCAAGCCATATATATCACTATTAAATTTCCAAGGCAATATAAGAATATTATTTGAAACTTGGGCACTGAAAACTATTAAAAAATTCTTTACTTTTTCATAGAGCATGTGGTCTACATAATAAAATGTTGATTAAAAACAAGAATACTTGTTTTCGACAGAATATATTTGCATGAAAATAATTTATGACGAGATTGTTACTTCTCACAATTCCAATATACATGCAGCTAGTCCTTGTGTAGACAAAACAAGAGTAGACAAAACACTACTCTTGAAACATTACAAGTAGCAGGTAGCTAGAAAGACAGGTACTCAGACAGGCAGGCATATAGAGATATGGAGAGGAAGAGGCAATGAAGGGATTGTTTACTAAAATGGTTAAAATTGAAAACAATACACAGGTCTCTGTGCTATTTGTGGGGTCAAACTTGAGCACTGTTAATAGGAAATTCACATGGTAATTGATATGCTAAGCAAAGAAGCAATCTTGGGGTAAGCATGGGGCATGAGTGAACTGGTGTGAAATCTCACAATAATTAATTGGAAGGCAAATGATTCCATTCTGAATTTTAACCCTTTAGACAGATTTTAGTATATTTATTTTTCTTTTATGTTTAGTAGATAATGAGTAAGATTTAATTTTTATCCAATAGTATTTATTCATTTAGCTTTGCCTAAACAAGCTTTAGACTAATTGATATAGAAATGTCTCCTCTAACTGAGAGGATGAAGAGATGTGCAGATGAAAAACTTTGAAATACAAATATACACACATACACAAATTTACACACACACATATACAGACTCACACTTATATGCACACACATATATGTAGAATATAAGGATATACCTCTTGTTAAAACTATTTCAGTCTGTCTTTCGTTTCTACTTTAAAACCCTCATGCTTCACAGTTTGTAAATTTTTTCAGATGAACTGGAATTTTAATATCTAGAAGTAACATTTTCTATTGTAATAAGCAATTGCCATCTCTGAAATAAGGAGCTCATAGTTTGGTTCAAGTCTAGGCTTCCAATAGTTGGACGGCGACACAAAAATACAGCCACAAAGTGACCCACAACCTGTCCTGCCTATAAGAAGCACAAGGTCGCTGGTGGCTCAGCGCTTGTGGGAGTGGTCAAGCACTGAGTGGTTTAACTGGAGGTTGAAGACACGAGAAGGAGACCATGCATCCACTTCATGAATGGCCAAGAACAGGAAGCTGTATGCCCAGAGACCTAGTGTAGAAACAATCAGGACTAACCAGAAAAAAAAAAATGATTGTTGTCTAACCCCAGTCATTCTCAAAGAGGCTTTCCCCAGCAGCTGATGGGAGCAGACACAGAGATACAGAGACTCAAACATTAGGCTTAGCTTGGGGAACCCCATATAGAAGAAGAAAGTAGCACAAGAGTTAGAAGGGATGGGACACTTGGAGAATGCTACCACACAATCGACTAATATTCTAGTATTGATTATCTCACTCATAAACCACATTCTCTAGCCACAGGAACTCACATGCAGGGCTTTATACAGACAGAGAAATACAAAGATCAATGGGGAAACAAACACCATATCCCACAAAACATCACATCCACACAGATGTTTATATAGTCATTTGTTTAGTTGAAATTTTGCTTCCTACTTGTTTACTTTTTTCCACTTAGGCCTTCACTTAACACCAGTTTAATTAAGTACACTCATTCCAGTGATTTTCCCATTCAGCATTTAAAGGGCATCTTAGTTGATTGGGAAAAGTCATAGGGATACAAATTTCCCTAGGAGAAGAAGAAAATGGAAACTTAAATTTGCTCATGTTGGATATGAATTGAAAACCAAATACACATTCCTCCAAGTCAGAATCCACTTAAAACCTCATTCTTCTGCTTATATGCCTTCAATAATTCTAAGCAAAATTGTGATAATGTGTCTATAAAACATTCTAGCACTCTCAAGACTGTAGAAATTTTTACACATTGAATAGGAAACAAATCAAATGCTAAGAGGATCCAGACAATTCAGAATGTTTTATCTTTGTAATCCAAGGAAACCTTCCCTCCCTTGCCACCTTATTATTCCTGCCCCCCCCCCTTTCTTCCATTTTCTTTAAAACTGGTCCGTTCCTTTCCAGCACAAAGTGTTTCCAGCTGATGTGTCTGATTGAGCTAGATGATAAATTTTATTGCTTTCATGTAGACAATGAAACAAATGCCCAGTGGAGGAAACTACATGAAGCTTAACTGGAAGTCAAGTTAGCCTCTGGCTAGTGAACATGCCCAGCTGAGACATCGAGCTTCTTTCCGCTATAAAGTCGAAAATGTAAAACAGGAAAGGAAGACAGAGATGGATATTTCATTAAGACAGATGAACTCAGAAAGAGTGGTGGTGCAGAGAGAGTTAATAAAGGAAGTAGGAATAAGTGGTGGTGCCGTTATTACCAACATAAAGCAAATTGCTGAGCATCCCATAAATCTTTTCAGGTTCAGTCCTCTGTGCTCAAGCAGATGGGCAGCCTGGGGATTTTATATTTTTTTTTCGTGTGACGTGCTCTAGTTATTTCAATTGTTTCATCATCAAGTAAAAGGTAATTTTACTTCTAGTAAGGTTTTCGACACAAATTATTCCATTAAAACACTATTATTGTGGTATCCATTTGAATGCTTCAATATTCAGAGGACTTAACATGGATTCATTGTAGGTTCTATGATGCATAACTTCCCTTTGTTCAATCCAGTACCTTTTATCAGTCCCTTAAAATACAAAAAATTACCTAGTTTACTTTGATCTGCTGGATACAGCAAATGCATCATTATTATGGTCTTATTACCATAGTGAAAAAATGCTTCACAGTTTTTTTTTCTGTAGATAAAAAAGTGTTTTATCACTGACTTCCTTTAGCTTCTGTGTGATCTATTGACCATTAATTTCTCCACTTCCAAAATATTGAAGAGACCATCATATTGTCCTCATAGGTTGTATTACAAATGAAAGTGTCTTTTACAAAGAAAATAAATATGTTAAGCACTAAACAAATTTTGTACATATACTAACACACAGGCAAACATGCATATGCATAATTTGAAAAAATAAAAATATGTAAGTTAAAGGAAAGAATTATAATTTATCATTTTTTATAATTATCTTTTTGTCTCTATAAATAAAAATTTTCCCTACACTGTGCCACTCATTGGAGCTTTTGTATCTTGTTCTTTCTTTCAAATTCTATATTCCTGAAAAAAAAATGCCTACATTCACTGTCTATTTCTTCACATAGACTTTCTGGTCAATCATATTGGCCATGCTGGTTCTACTTTGATGATGAAATTGTCTTATAAGTGACCACCTTAAATGTAGTTTCATATTGGCCATACTGATTCTACTTTGGTGATGAAATTGTCTTATAAGAGACCACCTTAAATGTCGTTTCACCAAATCTGATGTTTTATCCTCTTCCCTGCTTTGCATCTACTCTGCCGTCATTTTGTGCTTCTGTCCTCTTTCCTGTGTTTTCATTTTTTTTTTTAATTTATTTATTTATTTATTAAACATTTCTGTCTCCCCACCGCCGCCTCCCCTTTCCCTCCCTCTCCCCCAACCAAGCCCCCCTCCCTCGTCAGCCCAAAAAGCAATCAGGGTTCTCTGCCCTGTGGGAAGTCCAAGGACCACCCACCTCCATCCAGGTCTAGTAAGGTGAGCATCCACGAAACTGCCTAGGCTCCCACAAAACCACTAGGTCCAGTAGAATCAAAAACCCGTTGCCATTGTTCTTGAGGTCTCAGTAGTCCTCCTTGTCCGCTATGTTCAGCGAGACCAGTTTTGACCCAGGCTTTTTCAGACCCAGGCCAGCTGTGTTTTCATTTCTATGTTTGCTCCATCTTCTCATTTCAGCCTGCCTCCTAAGTCATCCCATTGCCTTGGCCATGACTGTAATATTGCTTCTGTAGACAATGTGTTCTATATGTGTCTTTATTGCCTTTGTTACTCTCCTTTTCTTAATTGTCTTCTTTTCTTCCTAATTTTCTTTTGCAGGCAGAGCTGACATTGCCATTTGTTTTTAGATGGTCACCTTCAGACAGTAACACACACTTCATTACACTGGACCTCTCAGCTTGAGCACATCCCAGGTGCTTCTTTCTCAACAGGGCTAAAAGTAAGCCAGATTTCTCTGCTCCTCCATGGAAACCAATCACCTGTTTAAGTTCATCAGCCCATTAACACAAAGCAATGTGAGTTTGAATGAGGCTTGTTAAACTGTTGGAGGCACACTATCATATTATCCTGCTCCTGTTAATGTAATATAAAATGCTACCGATACTGATGTCTTTACCAAGTTTCTCTTTTTATTTGTATATATGTACTATTACCACAGTCTAGGTAACATTAATTCCTGAAATTTTTCAACCTGCCTCATATCCTATCTTATCCCCCAACACACAGAGATATCTTGCAAAGAACATTAAAATTGGGGTAAGTGGTACCAAAACTGTTAAGGTAAAACAGTTAACTTAGAATTCCATTGTTACCACACTGTGTTTGTATGATGAGGAGGAAATGACTTAGTTCTGTAATTCCCAATTTATTCAACCTTACAGAATAAAAAGCATAGAATAGTCTACATTGAAAGGTGTAAGGAAGGTGTCACTTTTCAAATGCTTTTTACACATTTTGAAAGCACTGTGCTCATTTTGAAATTCATCAACTATGCCTAATTTTTAGGTCTGAATGTATCACAATTTCCATATTAAAACACCATTTGCTCACCGGACAACTTAGAATTGTTTTAGTTTACAGTTGGCTTATTTATATCTTAGGACATCTATATTCTAGTAATTTTAATATATCTATTCAATAGTCATGTCCAGTTTACGTAAGTCTTCTTGGGAGTCACTATCATTTACCCCAGATATTTATGCACACTGTTGCATTTCCTGCATTACTCTCTTCCTTATTTTGCAAATTCTACTTTGCTACATTGAGAAGTTTAGATCTAGTCTTAAACTTGTCAGCTAATACTGTGTAGCTTTTGTTATATGATGAGTTTATACTAATCATTGAGAAAGCTTTTGACAATATTTTTGTTTTATAGATGACTTAAAATAATTCCTAAGGAAGCAAGACTTTCCTGCATTCCAGAAGAATGATGTACTTTGACTAAAGAAAATATGTACTTTGATTAAAAAGCCTCTTAGATACTATATGTACTAGAAGTATAATACCATAGCTAACTTAATTTTCTTTTCAGTTTTATACTGATGTTCAAGGACATGACTTTAAATATTTATTTTAGTGTGTGTGTGTGTGTGTGTGTGTGTGTGTGTGTGTGTGAGAGAGAGAGAGAGAGAGAGAGAGAGAGAGAGAGAGAGAGAGAGAGAGAGAGAGAGAACCAGTAATCATGGTCAGAAATACTAAAACCAAAGTTCTACGCAAGCATTTTGTTTTATTTGTAGATCTGCATTACTACAGTTCCAACTTGCATCATTCAAGATTAGGTATGTAGAGGTGCTTTACAAGAACATTCTGGTGTCTGGTTCTTAACAGTCTATTCACAGGCCAGTGGCCAAAGCCTGCTAAAGGAATAACCACCAAATGGCTCTGAAGTGAGTTCTAACAGAAGTGGATTATAGGTCAAAGCATGATTACAGAGAGTATATTCTAACAATCAGGTTAAGCAAAAGCAGATTCCTAATGTTAATCACTGTTTATTTAATTTATAATAATTACTGATGTCAAATCTAGTTTTCATGCCTGTCACACTCCATTAGGCTGAAAGTTGAAAACACTGGAAGATTCTGTGAACTAGACAGTTCAATAACTCAACTCTAACTAAACGTTGCTATCTTGGAGAAAAATGATAAAAATCAAGTAAGGCTGATTCTTTATCCTCAGTTTCTTGAATGTGTCCTCATTACTCCTCCTGGTAATCTATTACAATCTTCTTTAAGCCTATTTCTGATTCAAGGTTAAGCAAAAATGATAAGAAAAATAAAACAGAAAACATAAATATTAATTTTTATATAAAATGAAAACTGTGGCTTTTTCAGAGTGCATACTTGGTTTTTCATGCATCTCCCAACAAACATCCTTCAAACTAAAAGTGTTGTATTATTGCCTTTATCTGTATTCAACTAGTCACACAAGTAGAACTTTTTTAAATTACCATAATATTAGTAGATACTATTTCTTAGAATTTTTTCTACAAAAGTTGATAGCCAAGGTTGAGTAGAATGAAAAAGAAAATGAATGAATACTGCATTCAATTATGGTATATCAAGATATGGCCAGCACAGCCATTTAACCAGTCCCCACAATATCTAACTAATTATGGTATATCAAGATACGACTATCACAGCCTTTTCACCAGTATCTACAATATCAGCTTCATCTTCTTAATTATAGATACTTTCTGCCTCATTATTTCTGCTGGACAATAAAAGCAATGGATAAACGGCAGTCTTGGATTCTACATAACTAGTCAATATGATATGTGCAGAGTACTATTTGTCAGGACCTTCATTCACAGTCTGTTGTACTAGAAATATTATGATTCAAAGCTTTTATTAATCCTAAACCTGCTAATGAAGCTGACTGCTAGATTTCGATGTGGCTGACACTGATACTACCATAAAACGTCTACGATTCCGAGCGTCACCTGCATTAAGTCAAGGCATAGCGTCACTTGTGTCTTCAAGTGCACTAATTCACTTTTTGCTATTGATTTCCGGGTGTTGCTTTTGACCTATGAGACTCAGCATGACCTATTCCCATTTACAAGAACTCTTTGGAATCCCCTGGCTTGTCTTCATGAGGCAAGCTGACTTTGTGAGCTGCTGTTAAATCTTGTGTCATTGTGATTACCCCTGGGCTTTTCTCTCTATTGCTCCTTCTACCTTCAGAATTAATAGATTGGAGAGATTAGGTCAATTGGCATTTCTGAGGCAAGTCTGAATTAATTTTCTCTGGCTTGTCTTGTTGAATTTCACACTCCCTGAACATTTCTCACTGATAAGCAGATTATGATGCTGGCTCATGTACCGGGCTAGCAACTCCAAATGCTGCATTGTTACCTCTTAGCACCATCAACCCCGATGAGCATGATCGTTTATAAAGTTAAAGCTCTTCATTTTAAATCTGTGTCAAGAGGCTAATATAACTGTGATTTTAATTACTAAAAAATCAATCTAAAATTAATGTGAAATTTAACAGTGGGAGATGTGTACGAAACCCAGAGACAATCAGCTTGGCCCTCACCTTGGGTGTTGTCCTCTATAAAAAGGCATTAACACAACGCTGCCTTTCCAGCTCAGTGACTCTCTGAGCTTACGTCAAAAGAAGAGTTCCTGGGGATTTATTATTGAAATTTAAGTCATGGTAAATCAAACTTGCAAACAGTACCAATATTTTTCCCAATTTGCTACTTAAGGCAGCTTCTTAGTGAGAGCAATAATAAGGATCCACAGTTCTCAGGGTTTAGGGAATCATCCATGTCATTAAGCCGGGCAATTTTATACAGAATTCATATCGTGGAAATTGTGAGAGGCTGAAGAGAAGACTTGGCAGAATCATCACACTGACAGTCCATTTCTAAATATTTGTAAAAGCAATACAAAGAGAATCAAAAATCACAGAATGATAGATTTTAACTTTGTTATGATATTGTGGTATTTACATATTTGTAGGAAAGAGAGGATCATAGAGACAAAGTAAATGAAAATTCTGTATGAGTATTATAAAAACAATGAGAATTACAGTGGTGGCTAGTTCTAATCATGGGTATAAAATCAGAGTAACGTGGCTTAGTTTAAAGAGGGAGGAACAATTTAATTGAATCGTCTCCTTTAAAGCCACCAAAGCACACAGTATTGACAGCTGATACAGACAGGCTGTGAGAAATCTACCACAAAATAGATTTAGATCCATTCTTCTCAAGATACAGTATCTATCTTCCAGTGGTCGATTCTCTGACACACCCTTATGCACACTCAGGAGCACTTCAGCAGAGAGTCCTCCTCAGAAACACTCAGTTGCTAGGACACCACTGGCCCCAGGTTGTCCTTTCTATTAAAGAGCATTCCTCTATGACTGGGCCACTCATTTCTGCCCTGGTTATGAACATGTCTTGGGCTCTGTCCTTTGGTCTCTTCTCTCACCCCCTCCTAACACTGATTATCTACTTTCAGGTCTTTGAACAGCTGAGTGCAGTTTCCTAAAATAAATCATGTCCCTATCTCTTAGAGGGATAAAGTAATTCCTTGAAATTTCATTGGTGTGTGTGTGTGTGTGTGTGTGTGTGTGTGTGTGTGTGTGTGAGAGAGAGAGAGAGAGAGAGAGAGAGAGAGAGAGAGAGAGAGAGACCTTAAAATTCTCTCCCCTAAAACAAACTTTTGGTTTTCCCCTAATCTGACTGCATATCTAAGTTTTTATTTCTCTTCTACTTCAGGTAAAAATATCTAAATAACTGAACCAACTGCAATGACAACAAAAAAACACTACTCAAGCACTCTCTGCTTTCTATCATATTCCTCATTGAATCTCTCGGCACAGAGTAGGAGCACCCATGTATGAGCCCATATGCTAAATCACCGTGTGCTAGGATTCCTTTCATTATATTTTGTCCAAACTACCATTACATCTACCCTTTTCTTTTCTTTTGTTTTGTTTTTTTTTTCCGCAATAAGGTAACATCTCTATATAGAAATTGAAATGATCTTTTCACATCATTAGGCAAGCCAAGTTACACTTTACTGAAAGTTTTGAATCATTTCGATCCCACTTAGGATGTATTCCTAAATTATACAGGTTATAATGTCAATAAACTGATTTTTTTGGCCAACATTTCAGCAGCATAACATTTCAAGTACTCACAAAGAAAAAGGATTACCGCCGGGCGGTGGTGGCGCATGCCTTTAATCCCAGCACTTGGGATGCAGAGGCAGGCGGATCTCTGTGAGTTCGAGACCAGCCCGGTCTACAAGAGCTAGTGCCAGGACAGGCTCCAAAAACCACAGAGAAACCCTGTCTCGAAAAAAAAACAAAAATAAAAAAAAAAAAGAAAAAGGATTACCTACTAACTACGAAGCCATTGCTTAAAAGAAGTACAATGAGGTTCTTAAACTTCCTGGAAAATGTAGGGGCTATAAAAATAATTCCAAATCATTTATATTCAGTACTCTGAAAGAGAAAGATGAATAAGAATGTCTACATTTCCTAAGATTCATATCTACGTATTGAGAGGGAAATTAAATTAAATTAATATATAGCTTGAATGATTGCTAAATTGACTAATTCAACTATTATAGTCAATCCCACTGTCAAATGAACTATTAATACTGATAAGCACTATTATTATACACCCACCCAGCCCCTTAGTTACATTTGAGTCTCAAAAAAAATACCTTGTGTAATATAAAGATTTTAAAGGCTATTTTTCCCGAGAACTAGGAAGCAAACAAATTACAGAAAAGATTACAGTTCCTGCCTTTTTCAACTTTGGCTTTCTAACCTTTAAGAAAAAATGCATTTTTTATTGATTAACCATCTCTATTTGTATATAATTGAAAGTCATTCTTTGTTGTATTAGTAACATTTCTTGCTAAAGAAAAGCAGTACCAGAAATTATAAGTTTGCTTCTTTATAAAATATTGGATTAGTTATATGTATAACCCATTTTCTGTTTTCTGTAGCAACAGAAACAGGAAAGTAGTCATTACTACACAATCATGTGAGCACTGAAAACACCATTGGGTGTTTTATATGTGAATCATCGCATCAGATAACAAAGAAAACATTTGTACTGTACGTGATATTGCTTCTTTAACAGTGAGACTTGCTGAGATAAGGCAATGCTGTATAGGGGTCTAAATATATTTTTTGGATAGCTATTTTCTGTCTTAACATTGTATTGATCCCACTGAGATCTCTGTGTATTTGTGGACTTGTATTTGTATTTTAATGACTAATTGTGATATGGGTGAAGGGTTTTAGCAAATTGTAAATAATTATGGCTTCAGAAATGCACCTCTATGGTATTATCTGATAAGATAATTTTTTGACTCGGGGAACGAAAACTGTGAATATTAAAAGTACTAATAAAGTTTTCACTATCTTCTGTTCTGTTAGTGTGACAATTTCTGTCAGAAGTTCATTTGTCCTGAAATATCTTAATGCATTCCTTTTGACTTTTCAATCATCTACAGTAACTCTTCCCACTGAATCTGCATCCCCTATGCGAAGACATACGACATGTGTGTCATGTGGCCTGCAGCTTCCACAGAGTGGTCCTTGTCCTCATAGCTCAGCTCCTCTCTAGCATGGTCATTGAAAGAATTTAAAACTCCATTCTTTATATTTCTAAAGTTCTAGCAATTAAAATAAATATATCATTTTTCATCTCTTTTTTTTTTAAAAAAATTAATGTGGGGACGAGGATTTATTTAAGTGATGGGATGCTTTCCTGGAATGTTCTATTCATTCTTCTGTCCCACAAGGGAAAAGAGAACATTGTCCATCATGGCAGATTGCCTTAAATTTTATATTAGCATGGGAAGCATTCTTTAGTGATGCTTCTACCAAATAGAGTCCATTCTGAGTACTTGTTTTAGGAGGTGTTCCTTAACCTATTTGTTTAGTAGAGAACGATGAAAACTTATCAGTGACCTTATGTATTAAACACTCATTTTCCTACCTGTTAAAATTAAAGTTTATTATAATGATCAAATGTATTAAGAGTTGCACACATAGCTGCTTGTAATTAATCTTTGAAAGTGTGAGACTTTATGTGTGGCTTTAGAGGTGTCTCCCAAAAAGCAAGAGTACATCAACATATTTCATTTCAGATGTCAATATTTGTCCCAGTCACCTGGAAAACTTGTCACAATGCAGGTTGTGATTCAAGGTCTAGGTTAACATATAGTTATGCATTCACAGGATTCTAATTAAGAATTCATCGACATCCTGAAAACTCACATTTCATTCTATATTTTGAATCTAGTACTCTCTGCTATATATCTGAAGACTATATGCCTGGAAGAAGTTAATTTCTCAGTTAAAGTAAATGATTATTAGATGTGTTAAGCTTTATAATTAATAGCTATTGATGTGAAGGTGATATGCTTCTCCTAATTATTTTCCAGGATTACAAATATATGAGTGTATGGAAGACGTCCAACTAGAATTCAGCAGAAACCACATGAGCAAATGTTTCTTGAGTTAATTATAGTACATAAGAAAATTGTAATTGGTAGAGGAGTAGTTTATGTTAAAGACAGTATTTTTATGTCTGGAGTAGGTAGATGTAAGGCCACAAACAAGGATCATATTTTGCATGTGGAAATGCATTTATACTTATATATGCATCATATACAGTTGATTATAAAACATGTGTTTCTTTCCACATGATAAAATTCTATTTTTGTCTGTGTGTGTGTGTGTGTGTGTGTGTGTGTGTATTCATGTACATATATAGGCCGGTATGTGCTATGGTTCAGCAGACATTCTGAATGTCAGTTCTCACCTACTATCTTATAAGAAAAAAAGTATTTCTGTTGATTTGCTTAAAGCATTATCTCTGGTTCATGAGCTTCAGGGAATTTTCTTGTCTCTACCTCATGTCTTCCTGTAGGTCTGACCACTCGAATTACAGACTAGGGATACAACACCTACCATTATGTGGATTATGGGGATTTGAACTCAGATAATTATGCTTGTGTGCATACACTTCATCTACTGAGTCATCTCACCCACCCAAAGTCAGTAAATGTTTACATGTAAAACTAACATAATTTTGATTTAGTTAAAACATCAATAATTTGAAACTTAAATTTATTCATGTATTCTATTTATTTTTTTAACTTTTTTGATTTAAATCAACTGGAATCATGCATGAATCCACCAAAAAAATAATCTTTCTTAGTGATAGAGCGACATCATACAATTAACATTCTTCAAATATTGGAAAGCACCTAAGGTAAATGTTTCCATACACTAAATCTTTCAATGAAACTATTTTTCACATACTAAATCTAAATTGCAATAAAATGATCTTGCAATAAAATAAAATGCATCTGGAAGAATTAGTTCAAAAGAATCTTTTCTTATCTTGAATGTGAAGAGGGTACCTTTGAATTAACAATATGAATATTGATGCATGAGAACATGCTAAAAATAATTTATGTTGATTTACCTTAGAATATGTTTTGTAATCATGAAATGTAGAACTCATGATTGTTTTCATAGTACAGGAAAACAATTTTATTATAGGAAGAAAGATTTATGTGGGGTTAGGAAATATTGAATATAATAGGATGCATACCTTAACAAGCTTTCACCTCAAACTCTAATACTCATGCCGATCATTTGGAAACCACTCTGAAATGAAATTTCTGTCTCAGTAAGGATAGAGAGTTTGTACACAAACTAGCAG
The DNA here is from genome assembly GCF_014885135.2 of Alexandromys fortis. Lineage (NCBI taxonomy): Eukaryota > Metazoa > Chordata > Mammalia > Rodentia > Cricetidae > Alexandromys > Alexandromys fortis. Next base: position 943,999 of record NW_026067988.1, on the reverse strand, counting down.
GTCCCTCACCTTTACAGAAACACTGCATTTTAGGAAAGACTTTTAAAAAAGGAAGGAGTTAATGTCAAATGTTTGTCCCTAGAGGAAAAGATTAGAATAAATGAGAGGTAAAGGAAAAGTTATGTTAGCTTATGATAGATCAATGAAACTGTAATCCCACTGTGTCAGGTACAGTTTTTATTTGGAAATACTTAGAATGTATGTAAAAATATTATCTTCCTATCAATCCAGAAAAGGAAATTTCAGGAGCTTCTTTGACTGATTTGTTAGAGTCTGTAAAAAAAAAAAAAAAAAAAAAAAAAAAAAAAAAAAAAAAANCTGAAAAACAGAAAAGAGGAAATATTAGGATAATTTAATAGGAATTGTAATGACAGAGATGGAAGCATAAGGCATTTGGTCAATACTTGAATTTTTGTTTGTCCCTCTCTCTGCCTCAACATGTGTGTACCCAAACACTTCTAACATTTTTCTCCTAAACGTTTCAATGCTGCAAGCATCTGTCTTTCTCTGTATTATGTTTTATATCTAACCTATCTCCCACAGGCTTCAAAACTGAACACGATGATCATGCTGTTCCAGTCAGCCCTGAAAGACAAACAAAAGAACAAACACACCCCAACGACTTAAAACCAGCAGCCAAGGGAGCTCTCCAGGTTACAGGATGCTTCTCTGATCCTCCCAGTAAATATAAAAGACTCTTTCTTCAGTTACTGAAAACAATCATAACCGCCTTTCCTCGAGACTGGTTGAACCTCTGGGGATACAGGAAAGACACAGTATAGAACTGTACACCAGAGTGACCAAGGCAGGATTTGATTTACACGGAGTTGAAGGCTGTAAGCTGTGAGGATCAGGTAATGGGTTGCCTTAGATACAGTTTCTATTTCTGGCAGAGGACCCTCTAATACATCTCAACAGTTTGGGTATAAAATCCAGTTTTCTAAAATACAACAAACCCAAACCTTGTCGTATTAAGCTACTTCTTGGATCTGGATATATATCCATGACCACCAGATTGTGGTGTGTGCCTCTAGGTTGTATTGAAACAAGAAACTGCATCTAGCTATATGAGATGTAGATGGAAAATTTATTGGTATAAATTTACACAGATTTTAAAGCAAATATTCAAGAAATTATTGACTTTAACCAGTAAAATATAACTTTGGAAGTATGTTAAACTTATTTTCTATATAGATGAAAAATTTATTGGTATAAACACAGATTTTAAAGCAGATATTCAAGAAGTGATTGACTTTAACCAGTATAATGTAACTTTGAAGTATGTTAAACTTACTTCCTATGGTATACTGTTAAATTTGAAACTTAAGTGGAAGTTTTAAAAGTCTCTTAGGTTTAACATAGTGATTTTTATATATCTGTCTGGATTTTCTGATTTTGCTAAGAAAACTTCCTGCATTAGCTATGTAAATAATATATTTGCTTTAGCATATATAATACTTTTTGCCATTAAAGTCTCTCAGTTCTCAATTAAGAATGAGCACTCTTATTAAAGAGGACCAGGGTTTGGTTCCCAGCATCTACGACAGGCAGCTCACAAATGCCTTTGCCTCCAACTCTAGAGTAGAAAAGCCTTCTTTGTCCTCTGTGGGCAGAAGAAACAAATAGGTGTGGGGATGAAATACCATGATGGATCACTTAAATCTGATAAATAACAGTTGAGAATGTAAGTCTTAAACAAATAAAATAAATATTCTTAACCTTGTTAAATGTGATTCATTATTAGAGGCCTGTAGCTATTTTCACAAAAGAACTTCAAATATTGATGCCAATTTAACATTAAAATTGATAAAATCAAATGCTTGGCTGTCATTTCAACTTTTAGACATCTTATAACATTGACATAATTTCTGTAAGCTCTCAAGTAATATTGAAGAATTATTGATTTTTGGAGCCTTTTTACAATTCTGAAATGTATTAATGAGAGCTCTGAGATTTAGAGCTATAGCTTGGTGTGTCAACTGCCCTATGATTTCTCATTTTCTGAAACTCAAATGGTAGGATGTAGTAATATTTTGATAAATTATAGAGCATTTGGGTGAATCTGAGAAAATCATCACTATAAACCTTATTCTTCGAGTCCCCTTCTGTCCACAAGCTTGAATTTTTTTTTTCCTACCAAGCTACTTCAACATTTTTAAAGAAAAAAAAAACATAATTTCACATACACACAGAAAAATTAGGACATGTTGCCACAGTATGGTTTGAAAACAACAAAACACCAGGGAAGTGGCTCTGGGCTCACTGTAATTTAATACCAACTGCTGCTTCAGGTGTCCTTCTAAACCTCTCTCCTACACTGAATGACTTCCAACTGTGAGCACTCTCATTGGCTTGTCTTACATCCCAGCTTCTCTCCATACCCTAACTCAGGTTACTCTAAAGCCTTCTTTCTCTTCTTTCCCTGGAACCCTGTAAATCCTTCAAGCAATTGCAAGAACAAAGAAACAACCCAAAAATTGGAGGATATTTAACAGAACATTACTAATCAATGCTCCTAAAAAACTCCCTTTGCTAATATTATGTTAGGTATATACTTGGGGTGAACCAATTCATTAATAACCTTAGTTTAACTTAGTCATCTCAATAGGAGTTAGATCTCACACATGAATAAGTGTGTGTGCATGTGTGTGTGTTTCAAAACATACTCTAAAGATAATAAATTAAAATGCTTATTTTAAAAACTAGGCCATGTCTATCCATAGCAGAAAGACTAAAAGGGAATTTAATGGTTTTTAAGCATGTATTCAAATTAAAAATATATTCTAACCTATTCCAGACTTCAACCTTAAATTTTGCCAATGCAAATATTTGAGTTCCTGTATATCATTAGAATGGGAGTTTGCAGATTCATAGTTTTTCATCGGTCAAAAATATTTCATTAAGTTTTACTAATAAAAGAACAAAACTTGCTACAATAACAGAAATAATGAAATTGAACAATATACACTACCAATGACTCAAAGTTTATTTGCTGCTCATCTTCCTGTTTCATCCTCTCTGAAGTCATTCATGAGTATCCCAGTGAGAAAGAACAATTAGATTTCTATAGCAGTGTGTGCGTGCATATGTGCGTGCATGCGTGTGTGTGTGTGTGTGTTCCTATAAGCATCTACAGACAGTGGATTGGGTTTGCATTTGATTTTCATTTTTAGTTTGGTTTTGTGAGATAAGGTCACCCTCTGCATTCCAGGAGACCTTAAAACTCATGGTTTATCAAAGACTGACTACACGTTCACAATAATCTCATGGATTCTGGGGTTATATTTGTAAACCACCCCACATGGCTATAAGTGCTTTTATAGGACAAGAACATACTTACCCCAAAATTAGCAAAACTTCACCTCTGCAGTAGGGCTTTATATTGTAAATGTCACATGTTATGCCCGTAGATGGAATGAGAGCGAGCAGTCAATGGTGGATAAACTCAAAAAATCAGCATCCATAGTACTGAGCTGAATGTTCAACCAATGTTGGTACAAGTATATAGATAATTTACAAGGCTAATCCTTTAATATTTTATGCACCATCTATATCTTTTTTAACGACCACTCTACTAAAATACTTTGCTCACTGGTTCATTCTCGGAAACACATGCGTGCTTTCTGTTTGTAAAGAGGATGTAATGTCATTCTATAGAATCTTTGACATGTACTAGGGAGAATGACAACACATGTCTCTCATTTGCTTCTCTCTAAATGCTTTAATGCCTGTTTTGCTTTTTAAGAAACAAGAGAGACATATTGAAATGTGTACATAAACCACTACTTCTACAACAGAGAATTGCTTCTCCTGCAATAACCCTGATAAACGTCACTTTTGTCAGTATATGAATAAAAAGAAATGGCATATCAATTTTTGCCTGTATCATGGATAATTTTCTCTAGCCTAGTGTAACAAAAAATACCTAACAAGTCAAGTTAATACCTTTATGAAGACGTTGGAATCATACATATTATCTCCTCTCTATGTGGATATTTAATTTTTGATGAAATATGTATTAGGAATTATGGTACATTCTACATGAAGTGAACACACACACATACATGAAATAGCAAGTTTGACAATTCCCTCACAACTTCAAGCCTTCCAGACATGATAACATATTGTTACCTTGATAAATATACTTTCATATTCTTTATATAAACAGAACATCTAGAGTCTTGCCCAATGATGAACATAGTTCAAAAAATCATGAATCTCACCTAAGTTATCTGTTAGTGAACCTCTATTAGATATTCTCAAGAAATAAATTGTGAATTTAAATAACTCCATGGACAAAGTCTATGGAACTGTGAAAATGTATTTTAGTCCCTTCTCACTAATGGGAGAAAAGTGGATTTAATTTTAAGTCATAATTAAAGAGAAACCTATAGCGGTAAGTTTGTGGACATGTCAAAGAAAGGTTCTTTTAATTTCTCAATTGTAAACTCTTCTGAAATCCCCATGGAAACGACCTTTTACTAATTCTGTCCATATTTTTTATGGATGTGAAACCATTTTAAAATATTTCTTTTAAATCAGAACTTATTATAAAAACGGAGCTAACATTTAACTTAAGTGTCACTAATATTTAAGTTACACATACACTGAACAAAAAATAACGTTAACTTCAAAATGTTATATGTGTACATTATTGTAGTTTCTGTCTACACTAAAAGTTAAAATGAAATAAAAAAGCTAACTAGAGACTATCAGAGCAGAAATATATAAAATGTCACAGTGGGAAGTCAACTCTTTTGGGGGAGTATTATCAAAGTCACCTATCGACCATAATGAAAGAAGAATGAAGTGCATTTTAAAGGCATACTTTTGCTGGCAAAAAACGATCAAGTTCATAGTCACTAGTATGCCAGAAAAAGCTTTGAAGAAAGTTCACTTTCCAAAATGTAGCCATTTCTGCGAAAAGGAATCTTTAACATTTCCTTGAAATACTGTGATTTCTTTTCAAAGCATATTTCTTAAGTATTGAGACTAAAATGACTTATTATTTGGCTATTACAAAGGGCCACATGAATCTAGAAGATTTTAATAAACTGATTATAAATAGTTTGTGGAAACATGGATTAACTAGTTTTTTTTAATTGCTAATAAAAAAAGGATTTTTCTGGGGTTTAGCCCTATAGCATTTCTTGATTACTCAAAAGAATTTGTAGTGCAAACTGGAGATTCTGAGTGTTCATGATAAATATTTAAAAACAACTACATTCATATTATATTGGTAACTTACAAACTTAGACTATTAACCTTTAAATTAGAATTTAAAAATTAATTTTTCTGGATGCATTTAATACGTCACCATAATGCATACATTCTATATGACAACAAAAGAGCTGCTTTACATTACCAATTTATATTTATGACTTATCCATGGATAGATGAATGAATAGAGTTTAATGCTCTTAAACTTCTAGATAAGACATTAACTAATAATGCAAATGAATCAGTTAAAAATTGAACAAACAAGTGTTTACTGGTATTTTTAAAATATTTTAAAAATAAAATAAATTAGTAAAATAGTATTTTATTTTGTAGAGTAATATGATCTTAAATATATATCTACATTAAATGGGTTAAATATAAAAGCTCTCTGGTGATTTGGGGTATCTATACAGTAGGTACATTTATTTGAATGACACATGTGAAATTTGTATATCAAAGCCAGAATAATTTATACTTTATACTGTCTTGCTAGTAATAAAAAAGGATAAGCAAATTAATATTAAAATTGACCATTTTATGTATCTTAAATCTATGGACAATGTTAAATAAAATTTTATTTGGAAAGCTATCAATTGTAATTCCTGTTATATAGTTAAAAATAAATTTATCTTGGAGATTTCCCTGTCATTGTTCAAAAGAATTTACTGGAAGTCTATTACATTCTAGAAGTTTTCAGGGTTCACTTAAGTCTGCAGTATATCCTTACCTAGTCTCATTAAGAAGCCCAATCAATTCACTATTTCTTCCCAGTAAAGTTCCCTTACAACTATGCTCTCAATGTTGCAAGTTCAGTGTGTATAAAACCTTAAATTATTTTCAAAGGCCATGTATAATGAACCCATTGTATTTCAGGTGATCAATAAATATTTATCAAATAAGGGAAGTGTGAAATACTCAACACAACATCATATTGTGATCAAAAGTTAAAACATATGTAAAACAATAAGAAATTTGACATAAATAAATATATAAATATACTCATAAATAACTTATTGAACACCCTCGAAACTGTGTTTGTGTTCAACCAAATGAAATGCACTTAAGTAAGCCAGGCGGTGGTGGCGCACGCCTTTAATCCCAGCACTTGGGAGGCAGAGGCAGGCAGATCTCTGTGAGTTCGAGACCAGCCTGGTCTACAAGAGCTAGTTCCAGGACAGGCTCCAAAACCACAGCGAAACCCTGTCTCGAAAAACCAAAAAAAAAAAAACACTTAAGTAAAAGCAATAAAAATGTATAAAAGACCTCAATTTTTAATATAATAGTTCATTGAAATACAAAATATTAAAACAGAAAATTTATATTCAAACAAATTATTTTACATTAATACATGTATTAAATATTATTTTATAATAGGCATATAATTGTTCTCATTTAATAAATAACAAATGTTTCTGACTTGTAAACAGAATATATAATTTCAAATATATTCAATTTCTAATAATTTTCATGTGTAGGGTTTTTTTATGCCTTTGTAGATACATGACTGTATCATGGCTTATGAGCCTATATGCAGAGGCATATACACCTCTTTAAGACTGAGCATATTTATAATGGTAATAATAAATTAATATCATGGTGTAGATTTATTGCTATTACTTGAATAATGTGCTATAGATATGAATTTACATATACTTCAACCTTTTATCATTTAAAAATTATTTGCATTTTGTAATAGTGACTAATACTTTAAGTATTAAATATACCAGAATATACTTAATAATTCCTTGAATAATTAGTTGAAGCAATATTTAAGGGTTCAAAAGACTCAGGTCATGAATTGAAGGACATCTTGAATAAAGTATGTACTAACTATGTGTATAATATTTGTAAAATATTAAAACTTATGGAGAAATTGAGCAAAAAAATTATTAAAATAGAAAACAATTTTAATAAACACATAGCTATATTTGAAATTACTTCTTTTGAATAGAGAATCAAATTGCTTTTCCTGCTTTTTGGTCATTTTACTAATTAATCAACACACCACTTGCCTGCTTTTCTTTGTTCTCACACGTGACTTTGATATGCTAATTGATTCTATTAATGATTGAACCTTGAATACATATTCTGTTTGGTGTAACATCAGCCACTCAAAGAGGGTTAGCAACATTTGTTCAACTGGACTAACTGGCTACACTTGAACATTTTTGCTTATTTATTTGGAAAAAAATTCAGCAAAAAAGAAATGTACAAAATGGACAACATAAGATAAATATTTCTGTCTCGAAAAAATATAACTTTAAAACTGGTAGTTCTTTCAAAACACTTAGTTCATGTTTATGATGTTTAAGTTTGCCTATGTATATCTGCTTTTATAATTAAATTGAGTCCTTTCATCAGAAAGTGCTTTAGAAATACTCTGAGTCTTTTGTGTGTGTTTCTTCTTAAAAATCTAAGGAAAATAGTAACTAGGCAGAGGAGAAGACGTTAATTTTCAAAGGAAACTTAGTTCAGTACTTTGCTTCCTTTGAAAGGAAGCCAAACCTAAAACTGATAGCAAACACAAGGGCACTTTACATAGCTGTATACATGTACATGTATTCCTCTGTGGTAATAGCATTGTAGGGCTATTCCTTTAGCCTTCATCATTTGACATTAAATGCTGTGGTGATTCCTTGTGGAATGGCACTCATTTTCACATTAGAATGCTGAATTTTCTTATGAAAGTAAGTGTTTCTACTGGTGATTGAACCTTCTTCTACGTGTGAACTTGTATTTACTATAGTGAAGAGTCAGTCTTGTCAGGGTCATTCGTGTGTCAATATTTTAAATTTTTATTTTTAATATCTTTTCGAGTTCTATACGTTGAGCATATAAAAGGGTTTAACGGAACTGTACATATCCTCATCACTTTACTTCCTCTCTTCATGCTTGTTTCTCTACTTTTTAAAACATTCAAAGTCCATGTAGATGGCCTTTTTAAAGATGAAAAGTGGACATATTGAGTAATTAGGCACTTAGGAGGAAGGAACCCACTGATCTCACTTAGCCAAGTTCCCACATACTTGAGCAGTGTATCATTCAGGCAAACTTTGTTCCAACAACCAAGGGATAGTTAGTTACCAACCCATATGTTTCTGCTTCACCTTTTATCAATAAGATTAAGTTCTGGAATTCGTTATTAGATGACCAAAGGACAATAAAATATTCACAAAGAAATTCAACACAAAGTCTCAACATTGTACAAAACAATTTCTGAAACTTTATTGTGAATTTTAAAGTACACTTAGTAAAGGATGTTACCTTAATATAATGAATTAAAAATAAACTGGAGAGCAATGCACACACTACTTTTAAAGCAAGAATAAGTACAGACTTTTAAAGCCACAATATATACAATTATATGAATGCAATATGCTTTTAAATCCATTCGGCATATATCTGTTTGAATAAATAGCAGAATAGTTGATTTGACACATGTGAGCATCATACTGATTACATCAAACAACGTTTGACAAAATATAGCCAAAATTGAACGTTATACATTTTGATATACAACTTTTAAAATAATTTATATATATTCATTACTTAATTCAAATTACGGTACACAGAAGTCCATTTCAATAAGGACAATCTTTAACTGTGTATTCAACACTGTTCAGCATATATAGATGTTAGGATTCATCCTCATAAGTTACTAAATTCATATTCAACTGTAATCGCTACCACAGGAAGAAAATTTCTACCAGTTATTAACAGTAATAAGTTTTGATGATAAATTTTCTATATAACACATTGCAACTTTAGTTGGCCTACTTTAAATTTTCTAAGATATGTCATTTGACTCTTGAACTCAACTGTTTTTTTTATAATAAAGCTTATTTGAAACCAAATGGAAATAATTTTGTAACAGTAAGCTTCTTATCTTCTCTGTTATTCACCTTTTTGATGTAACACCTCTGGTTTACAGTATTTAGTTGGAAAAATTGCCTTAACATTTTTGATAATAAAGTGTATTGCTCAGTTTTAAGAATTCAGTATTTTGAAAAAAGATATGCTGTATACTGTATTGTAAAAATGTCTGTAGGCCATAAATGGTATTGGAAAATTTGTTGTCAATATTTTGCATTTCTTCTTTATACACTATAAATCAGTGGGATAATTTGGTGAGACAAATTTAAGTATATACACATAACAATTTACTTGGGGTTATGAAAAGGTGACACCTTTCCAGAAGTAAAATTAAACATAAATTACCATTTTTCTGTTTATTGCAAATAGTGATTTTTCATATGATTCTTTAAAATGAAAACAGGTACATACAAAGGGTTAAAGCCACTAAAAGTGGACAAGGGGCAGATAGCCCACTCCTTGATTATTCTCTCAAAGTTGCTCACGCAACAATGATCAAACAGATACACTTTACATTTATTTAATGACAATATAGTCAAATAATTACATCTATAAGAATGCCATGTAATATTAGGCCACAATTATGGAGTGACCAATTCCATATTATTGTTTAACTTATTAAGTTTCAGTGTTTACATCTGCAAAACATAAGCAATATAAGACAACTTATTTCATTGCATTTTTGTATTTTTAGGATATTAGGGTATTACTGTGTCTAAAAACAAACAAGAAATATTAAAGTCACCTACGCCTCCCCAATATGAACTGGCCATTGTGAAAGGAGCAGATTCTCAGAGCAGACAGCCAAAGAATACCTGTAGCTCATCAACTTGCCTCTTACTGGCTAACATATCCCATGAAAACATGCATATAGTCAACTGAGACAGGACGAATATGTAAAGGATACACATATCTGATATTGGCAAAGGCCATAGTCTGCAAAACATAAGCTTCAACTTTCCATGCAAGTTTGCATTTTAGTCAGGAAGAAAGACCATAAAAACCATTGCCATCAGTTTATGAGAAGAAAAAGTACAATACTTCGTGGCAGAAAATTCATTACTGCATTGTGTGTGGTTTCTATTCATTACTGCATTGTGTGTGTTCCTGGATGAGGTCTTCTTGGTGTACGTTGGGAGCAGTGAGACCCCAGATCCTGAATTTCTTGTAATCCCCTGATCTGAGTGCCTACAGCTGCTCTTAGCACAAGACCTTCAGGAGTTCCTGATGGCAGGAGAGTGGTTTCTGGTGGGTTTGGCTGGGGCATGGCTATCTCTATATAATCTTCCCCTGAAAACAATACAGGGGTCATTCTTGGGGAATTCAAGGATGACCTGTGTCGCTGTCTCTCTGTCTGTGTTTGTCTGTGTATTTTAACCTCCAGCCCCCTTGCCCGAAGCTCCCGAACTGGGTGCGGGCACACTGAGCGCAGACACAGCGGCGCGGCAATTGGAGGTCTCCAGCGAGATAGCTGCAGGTGTATGTCAATGGTAATCAAAAAACGAAATGGATGGGTAACAGATAATTCCTAGAGTAGGGTATTTTATGCACTGTAAAATCAGCTGGGGTTAGTTAACAGGTCACTTTGTTCTCTCAGCACTCAAAGGTAGCTCAAAAGACCTCAAATGGAGCAAAATTAGGGATTAACCGTGAAATATGTGCATATTCCTACAAAAATAAGACATGTCAGTCTCTTAACCAATTTCCTGTGATGTTGAATATTAAATGACAAGAACTTTAAATACATTTGATTTTTCAGTTTATTGATATTAAATAAATATGAACAAGGTTTAAACAAATGCTTCTAATTTTAAGAAAAACGTCTTTTTTAATAGCTTAAAATAGTTTTTTTTCAGTGTGTCTGCAACTACAATTCCATAACTGTGGTTGTTTTATGGTATAATTCTGTCTTAGAAACTGTCTGTATAGCAAAAGACTCATTTACAATCACCTCAAATGCAGCTTAAATAAAAACTGATAAATTCTCTCTTTTCCAAAGGATCATCTTCAATTTAGCACAGTCCTTATATGTTTGGCTTAAATTTATTTTCACAAGCAAGTTTTAAAAAGAAATTCACAACTTTTTAGACTGAGGTTGCCTAAATCATCTGTGTCTGTAAAAGTGGACTAATGTTACCATTGTCATTGTTTAGGCAGTTAATCTTTATATAATACTCAAATACAGATTGTATATAAAAATACGATACATGCGTCGAGCATAAGAAATTTACATCTCATACTAAAAATACATCTCAAAAAAAATCACAGCATCCAAATTTTAAGGATCATCACTACTATCAAAAACCTAGGGCTGACTGTGAAGCCAAGGACAATGACTCTGGGTTTTGACTCTACTGCATGTACTGGCTTTTTGGGAGCCTAGTCTGTTTGGATGTTCACCTTCCTAGACCTGGATGGAGGAGGGGAGGACCTTGGACTTCCCACAGGGCAGAAAACCCTGACTGTTTTTAGGACTGGAGAGGGAGGGGGAGAGGGAGTGGGGGGAGTGGGAGGAAAATGGGAGGAGGTAGAAATTTTTAATAATAAAAAACTATATAAAACATGTGCAATGATGACCAAAGTAATGTCCAGGAATAGTGATATATTTAATTCAAAGGCAAGTAAACAATTCATAATTTTAAAGAAAATGCACACTTTTGGCCATAGACAATACTCAATTATGAATATGAATTACAATACTCAAACCTTATGGTAGAAAAAAAGAAATTCAATACTTTGAATCAAGGGAACTTCAATATAGTGAAGTTAAAATTTCTCTATTAAAATTTTAGAACCTAATGTCAAAATATGTTCTTCTTATGATTTCAATAATCCATGATTGTATATGAGTTGTTTTGCATATATTGTTTTTGTAGCTAATATAATTTTCTCTTTGGGCCAATTGATTTCTTTTCTGTAAGTACTTTTTAAGGAAATGGATGTATTCATAATGAGGCCGATAAAATAATAAATATACTCAATTGTGCCGCACTTGAAACAATTTTGCGTTGGGAAAAAAAGGATTGTGTCATTGAGAAGATGCCCATCATCTCTGTCACCTATTTTTTCTGAGTTGTTCTTCGGCTTTTACGAAATTCAAAGAGTGAAAGGGTAGTGACTCATCGCTTTTATTTTTGTCTCTCAGATGTTTTGAAAGCATCTCCCTCCAGTTCCATGAATCCCTTCATAGCTTTCCCCAATTACCTAGAATTGGCATGCACTGGTCTGTAATTCTTAAGAGAAACACAAAAGAGCATACACTGAAGAAGTTCTGCTCTCCTCTGGTCAGAAAGGGCCAAGGCTGGACTAACTGGATTTGGTTCTTGTGTTTATTTGAAGTGAGGCTACCTGCCTGTTTGGAGACTACATGCCTGTCACAATCATACAGAGTAGACTCAAGGTCAAGACTAATTATGACCAATGTCCAGGATGCCAATGTAAAAATAATTTTGTTTCATTCAAAACTACTCACGAGTTTAGTTTCTAGATGTAGGAAAAATGTAGCTATATAGTAAGCTCTTGAGTGCTCTATATCAATGCACTATTTTAGGTTGCTGTGTTTACATTAACACAAAACTACTGCTTTTCACACGGCACCTAGGAATATTAAAACAGTTTAACTTACAGTGGAATGAAAACTATAGAGCCCGGGTATTGTTACACCTAGCAGGCTTACTTAAAATGCTGACTTTCCCCACCTAATTAAAACTGAGCTCCATCCAAAGAATTGTTTTAAAGAAATACTTCTCTAATCATGATTCCTGAAGCAGAGAAATATTCTCAAATTCTTCCTCATACCTCCAAAACAGATTGCCTTCAACTACTGTGGGGCCACTGAGCATAAAAGTACACATTGCTGAATGTATTTGAGCTCCTATCTCATAAAAGTGAATTTCCGAAGAAAAACCCTGAACTTAACTTTACTGGCAATGACAATAACATGTTCTTACCAAATCTAATGTCTAATTAACAACATTAAAATTTATCATCATACAAAGCAAAAAAAAAGGACCTTAATCAACAGGCTCAATGTTGCTCCCAAGTAACAGTGATTGAAATTTTATGATTATTGATACCAATAAAACATTTCTACCTCATGTTACCGTGCAACTCAAGTTTTAGAACATAAAAACACAAAATGATGCAGTACTGACAACTAACATGTAAGCAACTCAATATTTAAAACGACAGAGGTTTTGAATGACAAATTGGTCTTCTTGAGATGTGTTGTGTCATGCCTTTTTGAATGGTTAGTTATTTTTCTTGTAAGCTATGACAAACTTAGGACAATAATAGGAATGGTGTTGGTCAAGTGATCATCTGATCCATATTCACAACACATGATAGACAGAAGGTAAGGATGCTATCAAAGGGTCAACTTCCTCTACTAAATGGATTCAAAGAACTTGCTTAAATGTTTCCTGGGATGTCGTTTGGACCTTCGATTTATCATCAATTAAAAGTGCTACATTATCACTTACAAGTATTATCAGAATACGTCTCTTACAAGACAGAACAACAAACAAATCTCATTTTAGTAGATATTTAAATATCATTTTCTAGATCTCACTGGTATCTTGCAAATTCAATATGTGACTGAGAAGTTTTAACACAATTATTAAAAAGTTGGCAAGGAAAGAATTAAGCAGCTAGTAACTACATGCAGAGGGATGTATAAAGGAGTAAGTTTCATGGTATTGAGTGATAAAACTGGAAAACCTGCTCTAGGGAAAGACTAAAAATATTATAAAAAGAAGTAAAATAACTTATAATGTATTGTGTCTAAATGAACATGAAGTTGATTTTTCTCAGTGTAAGACAAACTGGATGGGGGGAAACCCATGGTGTTCTGAACTGGAAAATTTGTGTTGAAGTGAGTGGTGATTGGTATTTCTTAATTACTCAGGAATGAGGCAAAAATAAAAACTCAAGGAAAGAAAATAACAAAATAAGGAAAAGCAAAAGAAGAAAGAAAAGAAAGGAAGGAAGGAAGGAAGGAAGGAAGAGAAAGAAAGAAAGAAAGAAAGAAAGAAAGAAAGAAAGAAAGAAAGAAAGAAAGAAAGAAAGAAAGAAAGGAAACAATAATTGTGGTCTAGCAGTGAGGAGACCCATTTTTTATCATTAAAATTTCTTCTCCCATCTCTGTTAGAATGCTTCCCTGATATGAAGAGTTGTTTAAAATAAGAACAATTACAAATGCTGTTCTATATTGAGGTGGGCAGATTGCTTTAAATTCGCTGCTAAAATCCTCTGCTTGAACAAGAGGGGGGAGGGATGAAGCACACTAGAATCCTACTGCTTAAAAGATACACGTGCTAATTACTTCTTTTACTGTACACTGCCTGTGAATTTTCAATGTAAACTGAGAGTCTCCCATGCCTAAGGTAGAGTTACATCACTATGTCATTTGTACCAAGGAAGGGTGGAAATGGGTAAGTCAGACTTCAGCTATCTTTTGATTTTTTTTAAAGTCTTCTCCAAGAAATTACTATGGGTGGAAGGACTTCTATGAGTATTTCAATTTATCACAATTTTTAAATGAAAATCCTGTTACAAATTGTTGCTTACAAGGTAAAAACAAATCTCTGGTTTTGGGCACCTTAGGTTCGCTTCACTTTCAACCCATGTTTTCCTACACAGTATCATTTGTTACACGGGTAGAGATTAAAGTTCAGTGGTATCTGTACGGAAGTAGTTGGCTCTAGCTTACAATTTAATACATGTAAAATGCTAAGAATAATGGAACAGACACCCAATAATTATTCACCGTCCCCATGCTCTGGTGCTGGAAAAGCAGAAAATCATTGTGTAATGACTTTCTCAAAACCCAAAGATAATGTTGCCAAAGGAAAATTTGTCATGTTTCTGAGAGAGCCCCAAACACCATCTACTTCTCTGTGAAATCAGAACCCCCTTAGCTGAAATTATTTTGCATTATTGTAGCAAATTAGTTTTACATGTTTAAAAGAACATCCCAGTTTTAACAATGACTAACCATGTCAAAATAGTCAATAATCAGTATTAGAAGCATAATATTGTTAGCATTTTATTTATTGTTTCAAGGCTAGCCTTTCCCATTTAAAAGCTTCTCTAACTCTATTATGGCTATACAACATTGCTTTTGTTACCATTCCTAATGAATTTATTTCTTTTCTAGCCAAAATATTGGAAGGCATGGTCCACACAAGTCCATTCGTCTATAAGCATCCAATTGCAAATGAGATCATATGGTTTCCTCTCTTTGTACTTCTACAATGGAGAATTGATTTGATTAATCACAGAGCTGTGATTTGTTCTATTGTTCCCAGAATGGCTCACTCTGACAAAGGCTCCATGAACTAACAGGATTTTATAACTTGACCCGTCTAGCTTCTTATCTTGTCAGAGTCTATTTAAATTTCATTCAGTCAATTATGGTCCCCAAAAGCTAAGGTATATTTACCTCCCCAACTTAGCTTTTCTATTAATCTAATTTTGTGTTACTCTTGTATTTTTTATAATTTTCATTATATTCATTAGTATCTTTATGTAATTGGGGTTTTATTATTTGTACCATCCAGATAATCACATACTTGTGGGATGAATGTTTTAGAAAGCATAATATAATTCAGGTTGGTGTTATTTTTCTGCCATTGCCTAACGAAACACAGGTCTTTGCTGTTTAGTATTAATTTGGTATTAGTAACTGTAAGACCATGTTTTCTTTTTAGTATAAAATATACACAATAAATCAGTAACTTGGCCTTAACGACTTAGATTTGATCAACTGTTGATAAGGAAACAGTTGAGGTGACAGAGGTGCTGATTAAATCACTCAAGACTATGATGAAGTTTTTCCTGTTGTGTTTGATAAGAAGAAATTTACAAGCAAATAAAACCCGAAAAAGGGAAATACTAGGTAGGCTAAATGTACGACATCCCCAAAGGAGCAACTTCAAACAAGAGATTTCTGTAGTGACAGAGGGCTTTCTCACAAGAAAGATCTGCAGTCCCAGTGGCATGAAGAATTTCACACAGAGAGGCAAAGGCACAAAGATGCAAAACCAATGAATTGTCACACCCACGTGTTGCCACTGGGTGAGTATAATCAGAATAAATCCACTCACACGTCGCATTTCCTGTTGAGATTAGTCATTGGAGACAGGAGAGTACTCATGGGATTTTTAGGCCATGTTTATTTAAATAACACTTTAAATGAATGCTTAGATTATATTGGTTTCCTAAGAAACACTGGCATCCACGGTTTTATCCTGAAATCTAATACAAATGCAGTGTATTAAAAGAACTAATTGATTCCCATGTGCTGAAGCTGCGGCAAGCTTTATTTAAAGTGCTCTGTTGTAGCATCATGTTTCCTCAACATTCTAGGAGAACTACAGCATTAGAAGCTACAACGAGTCCACTGAAAAGTCCCTGAATTCATGTTTTCTGTATGAGTTGCTTGCCACATTTGTGTGGCATTCCTGGTTCAAAATGGAAATTTTAGGAAGTCTTTTTCAGCGCTTGTCTTAAAACGCAAAGGGGAAACTTTCTAATAAAACATTTTTGTTTAAATTTTCTTTAGTCAACATGTGGCATTTCTGAAACTATATAATTCTTTCATCTTAATCAACATCTCACAAAGTAACTACTTTTTTGTTTTTTATTACTTTATAAGTAATATCAATCAAAATTTCTACTTCCTCCCCCCACACACCCGCCCTCTAATCCCCCTCCAGTCCTAAGAGAGGGCAAGGCACCCTGCCCTGTGGAAAGTCCAAGACCTCCTAAAGCACCTAACCACCAGAGAACAATCCCTTTACAAGATTTTGATGAGTAGTACCTCAACAACCTAAAGGGTGTATCTTCCCTAAAGTTTTCATATGACACAGCACACAATACTGAAGTAGGAAATGCAATCAAGTAAAGATTCCCAAATCATTGTGGTAAAAGAATAATAAAGGATTCCTGGGATGATATTTAGACTTCAGCATCAACCCATGAATCCTTTTGGCTGCTACATTCATAGTAGAATGTGCTGGGCTTTCTTATGCAAAACACAAATGCAATTCATGTTCCTGTGACCAGCTTTCATGTTTGGCTTGAAGTGGTGTACCATGGAAGCCATTCCAGCTAATTCTTCTTTTTCTTTCTTTCTTTCTTTCTTTCTTTCTTTCTTTCTTTCTTTCTTTCTTTCTTTCTTTCTTTCTAATTTTAAACATGATTTTCCTTCAGGAATCAATTGATAATTCTAAATATCCTGAATATACTGCAATTTCATTCTTTATTTTTTGCATGACTATTCTCTCTAAAGTGAAAAAATAATTGAGTTCTCTTGAGATCTGTACTAGTAGTTAATTAGTCAAAATAGCAGCATTTTATATATTTTATACTAATACATTATAACAAAGCTATTTGTTAAAATATTAAGTTCATCTTAATGCTTTACTACAAAAAGTGCATCACAATCACAATAATATTCTAAGAAAAACTATTACAGCATCCTTTCTATTTTAAGTTGGTAGTATTTTAGTTATTACTGTATGCTCCAATTGTCTGCTTAAGACTTTACAGAGTTCTTTTTTTTTTTTTAATTGTATTTGGCACCATTGGGACACAACACAAGGTCTTATACATGCTAAATAAATTCCTTACCACTAAACTGTACTTCTATCTTTAAATTTTCATTTTGTATATATTACCTAAGCAAATAAATTTTCATTTTGTGATTTATGATTTGTGTGGAATAATAATTTTCTCGCATAGAAAGAAAATGTTTTAGATAAGAACTCCAGGAAGATAAAGCCAATAGTATGTTCCACTGTTGTAGAATATTAGTTGAAAATACATTTGTTTATGCTGTGGAACATTTGTTTGACGAGGCAAAGACATGTTGCATTCTTGTCTGTTGCATTTGTTTAACTCTGGGAAGCTGTCTTACTTTACCAATCTAAAACACTGATTGGTCTAATAAAGAGCTGATCGGCCAATAGCAAGGCAGGAGAAAGAATAGATGGGGCTGGCAGGCACAGAGAATAAATAAAAGGAGAGAAAGAGATCAAGGTCAAGAACAAGGAGAGGAGGATGAAAGAGGCCAGTCACCCAGCCCCACAATCAGACATGGAATACGAAGGAAAGAAAAATAAAAGATATACATAAATAGAGAAAGGCAAAAGGCCAGATGCAAAAGTCAGATGGGATAATTTAAGAAAAGCTGGCAAGAAATAAGTTAAGCTAAAGCCAGGCATTCATGAGCAAGAATAAGTCTCTGTGTGATTTATTTGGGAGCTTGTTGGCAGATCCCCAAAGAACAAAAGAGCAAAGTGTTAAAAAAAAAAAAAAAAAAAAAAACAGTAACTACACTCTACATAATGAGAGTGGGGTAAATGATCCTAACAAGTGTCAATATCACATCTCCTTCGTTTTGTATAGAGATGGAGCTCTGGGATTCATTTGGGATTGAGCTTTTGAGTCCTGATTAAGGAGGATTTGAATAATTTGAACATCTCTCAGCTGATAATAGGAAAAAGTATGCCAGTTGGATGTTGGGTGCCATGAGGATGTCAAGAAGAGATGTCCCCTCAACTGATTCATAAAAACTATAGTTTAATATTCAATGGCAAGAAACGTATTTGTCCAAATATCTAATTTTCAGAAAAGAAATCAATCCTCATAATGCTCAGGGAATTTTAGTGAGCATACTATTCAGTACATACTATTGCAACCCAGATGAGAAAATAATGTATAATAAAATTTGAAAGACATACAAATATAAATATGAATTCAATAACCATTATTGGCTCAGTTTATTTAGCAGTGTGATATAGTCACTGAGAAGAAGCATAATAAGGAATTGAAAACATACAAAAACACAAAATTGATGGGCAATGTATTCAGTTGTGCAATTAGCATATGCCTAGTTATTTCTAGAAATAAGTTATGATAGGCAGGGCCACACATGTGGTTTGCATGCCAACCTCTGTTTAGATGTACCCTTATATTAAGCTTATACCACCCTGTCTCTTGGTTCTAAATTAGCTTACTAAACTGTCAATATTTTCATATTAATAAAAAGTGAAGTACATGTTTTCATATGACTGCTCATACTAACTCATTTATGATATCCAAAAACTTATTTATATTTCAATTAATGTATTTAATTAACAAGTGTGTTTTACATTTTATTCCTGAGCTCTGCATATTTTAACAGGTTTCAATTTTGTAGTTCATTTAATTATAGTAATTACTTGGTGATAGTTGCTTAAGCAGCCACAGAACAGTTGGAAAGATCCTTTTAGAGTTAGGCACCAGCTTGGTGGTTATCAGAGAAGTCTAATTGCAATTAAAAAGGAACATTTGCTGGCAGTGAAGGTTTGTTTTTTCAAACACATTTGCACAAGAATGCACAGGTGGGGACCTGTATGTGTTACTTTTCAGAAACCAAAGATTTTCACTGAAATGATAACTATAATTTTGGAAAGTCTTCCTTACATAAGGACATGTATCCTTATGTAAGCTGGTGTCTTAGAAATGAATGAGTTAAAAATAACAGCCGGCCTTGCCCAAATGTGAAACCCAGCTGTGACATTTCCTTCTGTGATGGCACAGAAACAAATTTTAAGGGTACGAATGTTTTCAACTTTAGAAGAAAACACATATAACGAAGGTCCCCTTCCTTTTAACATTCATGGTATGGAATTGATTCCCTGAGATATTGCAATAAATGTTCATCAGAAAATGGATTTGCTCAGATGAGAACCATCTGGAAGAAAAAGCCAATTAGAACAAACATATATACCATCCAGAGTTTGATGTCTGTATTCAATGTCTATGTGGAATGTATGTTCTTCCAAAGGTGAAGGCTGCAACATTCTTCTGTGTGACGTAAAATAGGCTTTTCAAGGACACTGCTACAATGTGAATTGAGTCACTGCTTGAAATCTCCAACATATACTATAGATTTTATGTAACTTTTAGTGCATTGACTAGTCTTAGACAATTGAAAAGTTGCATTCTTACTTTCAATGATATTGAATGAACACCCTGGCCCATAGGAGAATGTGGGCTTTAGGGATAAAGGAGCATATGTCTTTGTAAATTAACTAAACAATACATTTAAACCTAACATTCCTATAATTTGAGCAATACATCTTAGAATTGTATTGTCTCCTTCAAAGATCAGATCGCCTAGAGCATTCTTTAGTGAGAATTCAAAAATATATTTTAGAAAAATGACATCGTTTTAAAACTAATTTAGTACTCATTTTATGTAATTAAGTTTTGTGATTAAAATCCACTGAGCACTGAGATACTTTAAGACAATGCCATAAATTAAATATATATATATATATATATATATATATATATAGTCTCAAACACCACTTCTGAAACTCAGTTGAGACAAACAAAATGTCTGTATATTTACAGAATAAATAAGAACTAAAAAGGATGTGTGTGTGTGTGTGTGTGTGTGTGTGTGTGTGTGTTTGAGCATGTGTGTGCATCATCGGATCAGTCAATCAGTGTATCACACAGCAGGTCTTTTTGGAAGCAGAAACTTCTTATTCCTATATAAAACATCATTACACTCTACATGACTAAGAGACATAAATCTGAAATAAGTTTGTGTGTGTGTGTGTGTAAAAGTGTAAAATAAAATACAGTTGACTAACCTGTTGAAAAAGGTAAATATTGCTTACATTTAGATTACCCAATAAGTATTTAGGAGACAAAAATAAAAGCTATTCCCATTGCTTGTTGGGAAAATCCACTGAGTCTCTTCCTAGACCAAATTTGTGATCATTATGTAGCATAGAATTCAAGCAAGATTTCTGGATCCCTCGATGAGTAGTGGAGAAATGACATCACTAATGCGGACAACATGAATCTGACCGACCTATTTGCCATTTAGCTATGTTTGGCAAGCACAGGGTTATATACGGTGCTATATGTAGCACATATATAGTGCACAACAGCTGTCTACTGAATGATGTCATGCTTTTAATATCAAATAAAAGAATTGGTCCAATGCCTTGAATCCCAATTTACCATTTACAGTGTATCTGATGTTATCCTTTGACTAAGTGCTTCTGTGTTCTTCTATGTGGCAGGACTGAGTAGAATTTTTTAGACAACTATTATATGTCATAGTTAGACTTGAAACAACTCCATCACGTGTGGGATCTAAAAAAAATGAACATAGAACCTGGAATGCATGAGTTAGTATGAAACTTCAAGTTGCAATGAAGTGATGCTATTTGTCCATGATTTATGTGTTTTGTTGAACTGGTACAAAAATGGTTAACAATTACTCTTATTGTTTGTCTTGCTTTAAAGTCCTTATGTGGCGCTGACTTATAGGAAATTGCAAATAAACTGAAGTCAAATCACAAACTGTGTGAATTTTTCCTTGAGGTCCTGAAAGACATTATGATGTTAAAACAATTATTTTAACAAATAAAGTCACAGAGAAATCAGTTGAAATTTGGCTATATTAACTTCCTATTTGGTTGGTAGAGCTAATTACTTACAAATCTCCACTGTACTGTGCTTCAAGTTCAAATCAGCAGTTTCATTATGATGCTTTTAGCTACTCTAGAAAAAGGAAATTACTTTAGCCCAATAAAATTAAGAAATGGTATTTTTTGGTAAAATCCTATTGTGTTATATCTTTGCATATTGTCTTTATTAATATTTATGTCATCCACACACAAACATAGTGCAATATTTTATCTACTCAGATGTCAGTAACTTCCTCTTAAGTATACGTTATCTCAAAATAAGAAACAAAAGTAAAAATCTGTTTGATGTAATACTCCTATCCTAATTTTGGCAAATTCTGGAAATATGATCCATATATTCTCAGGCATTTGAACTAGTTTGATTACACAGTGGATGCTGATACTTCAACAGTGATGCTTTTTAGTCTGTGGAATAATTGGAAGCATGAACCAGCAGGTTTCAAATGATTCCAGCTGTGTTAAGTACTGACTGTGCAACAGATTTGCTTTTATATGTTGTTCTGTAATAGGAGTGATGTGTAAGGTGAAAATCCCCAGATGGGTGCTGCTCCTATGGGTAACAGACAAAGAACTACATTAGTAGCAAATACTAAGAGGAACAGAATCATTTTAAATGTGGCAGACAGTTGAAAGCAGTAAAGTAATATAAAATGAAAGGTGAAATAATTTCACAGACAAAATAATGAGGACTAAGATCAAAGCAAAGCATTTTATGTATTGTATTCTGATAAAGTTATAGGCCAACTTCTTCGAACTTCTAATAATAAAAATGATGGCAAGTTAAAAGTAGATTAATTCAAAGTCTTCCCTACAGAAAATTTTTAAAAAATAGATTAAAACAAAAATTATCAGCAAAATTAAAAGAGCAACCATCTATTAAAAGAATTGAGTAATTCTATCAGAACAGGGCTGATATTCTTAGAAGAGGTGGAAGAAAGATTTGGCATGTCTGAAGAATGTACTCCAGACCTGGTTGATATCTGCATACTTAACTTCAGAACCATTTCTATATTAAATGTGGGTTCGTACACGGCACAGACAAGGAAATCAAAGGCCTATCTCTACTGTCTTCGAGGTGATGCAATGTGTTATTAATTATCACAATGTTTTCATGTAGTAGTTAACCCAGTCATTTCTGCTGCTTCAAATATCAAATTATTTCTATGGTTTGCAATTTCTTAGCCGGGAAATGAATTAAATAGGTCAAATCATCTCAAAGGCACATTTGAAGCTTGAGCATGTGAGAATCCTCTGAGTTCTAATAGACACTAAATTTATCTTTCTGAAGTTAATATAGTAACCAGACACTGCATTAATCACTATTCAATTATTATTTTGCTTCTTTTTGCATAACATATCCTAGATTCTAAATTACTTTCTACTTTATTAAAGAGTGCATTAAGAATCTTGCATGATACCTTTGTCTCTTTGCTTTCAAAGTATGTCTCTCAAACATATAACAAAAAATGAATTAATCACGATATTTTTAAGAAAGCTCTCACAAACTATTCAATTTAAATATTGTTATGCTTAATACCGATTGCCAATCTTTTAGAATCTAGACTTGCCAAGGAGAAATGCCTTTGAGTGTGTGTCTAAATTAGGGAAAGTGACTTATTCTAAATTTGGATGAAGCCATCATATAGACTGGAATCCCAGGTTGAATAATGAGGAGGAAGCATGCTGAACACAAGCATCCATTTCTGTATACACCCTGACTGAAGATGTGATTTGACCAGCATTGTTTCATGCTCCTGCAGTCACGCCTCCCCTATTATGACAGACAGTGCCCTCAACCTCTGAACCCACACAACCTTTTGTTTTCTGCTTTAATTTGATTTTGCTCATGTTTTGTTACATCAGTGAGAAGAGAAAACTACCTACTACAGATGCCAAGACTTGAAGAGAGGAATAGGGATCCTAATTAACATTTTTGACCCTTCCCATCCTGTATTAGATCCATGACTGAATGGACAGACCAGGTGACAAATAAATAAGAAATCAAAATGGGAAACAAATGCGTGTAAATAGCAGTGAAAATGTTTTGGACCATACTAACTATTCACCTGGGTTGGCCCTCTGTCAGCTGGAGAGGATGCACAGCCCCGCCAGTAACAGATGGTCTTGAGGATCACTGCTCCTAGTCCTACCCAAATGTCAATAACCCTTACCTAAAGCAGAATTTAATTGTCTAAAATAGAGACTTTAGGTGTCAGAAATAATATATTTTGTTGTCACTGCTTTCACAGAAAAAGATTTTACTGTGAAGACGTAGAGTGAAATGACTGAGTTCATATCATTCCAAAATAACCTGAAGATTGTCATTAATTTTATTGGATTGCAAAGTAATTTTCATACTTACTTTTTATTTTGGAGCAAAACTATGGGCAATTTTCATATAAATTCTATGATCTTTCATTCAAGAAATTTGAATATGTTGGGACCAAACATTTTTAACCTCGGTATCATAAACAAAATAGTATTTCTTATCATTGGCAAAGGCGAGAATGAGGAAAGGTGAATTTTAACAGTGGTGAATGAAAAGTAAACTCAGAATAGAGGGTGTGTCTGGTATTTCTAAGAAAAAAAAGGCAAAATTATGTTTACTTCATACTTCCAAGATATCATCAAGATACTAACCCCATGTGTGTGTGCACGCCTGTGTGTGTGTGTGTGTGTGTGTGTGCGCGCGCGCGCGTGTGTGTGTGTACTCATACTAACCTGTTTATGGTAAAGAGAGCTATGGAAACAATATGCACCATCTAAAATCGACTGAGAAACTAAAAGGCTGGATGTACACTAAGTGACGCACTTGAATATCTCCCAGCTAGTGAATAACGAGACACAGAGCAAGGAAGAGTTGCTGGCACAGGTGCGTTCACAGCTGATGTGGAGGAAAGGCCATTGTGACTCAGGGCTTGCAATGTGAAAATTGGTTCAATGACATGAATATATGACCCAGGAGGGCATCAACTCACATCTCAGAGCTCACTTCATTTTGTCTCCATTTGTCACTTGCACCATCTACAAAGTTTCCTGCAGAATCCTGTGTAGCTGAGTGTTTGAAAGTCCTCAGCATGCAGCTGTTATCACACAGAGGCACAGATTGGCCGTATCCTCGGAATCCAAAAAAGCACCAGTTTCTCTTTTTCTCAGAAAAGATCTACTACAGAACTACTGTCAGCAGAAGACATTTTCTTCCTTTGAAAGCTACAGCTTCATTGCATAATGCCTTCTGTTTCCATTTCCTCCTTATTGATGTTTGTTTAATGAGGAAATGGGGGAAAAAAACTAAAAATCTCATTCTCTGAATTGTGATTGCCAGTCTTTTGTTTTCCAACCCAATTGTCTATGATGAACAGAAACAGCACTTTGCCCTGTTCCTGTTGTGGGTTACACAATTATGGAGGCAAAAAGATAAAGTAGAAGCATATTTGTAATTATTTTTTAAATATGCAAGACTATTTCCACCAATTTACATGTAAGCAAGCTAGTTTGCAACATCAAGCATTAAATAAATTCTGGATTCTTGCTCAACACTATTATGAAGGTAAATATAAACTATTATAAAGGTAAATATAATGAAACCCATATATGTCTGGACTATAAAAACATGCTAAAAATATACACTATTTACAAATGAGCCAGAAAAAAAATCCTACACAGAGTTTGAGAAATAATTCAAGATACCTAAGGCTTTCATTTGCTTTTACATTAAAAGGAGATTCTGTTCAAAAACTGAAGGTGCTTTCTCAGGAGAGGTGAAACCCCAAGTCATAGACAGCAGAGATACTTCTGAGAAAACATTAGCACCCCTGCGTCATCTGTTCTTCAGGATCAGAACCATCAACTTGAAAAAAAAAAGTCCATTCTAAGGCATCTTGCTAATATTTTCATTCTTTTGAATATATCCAATGTGTCTGCATTTGGAAAAAATGAGGCAAATCTAATTCCCTAGGCTGTAAATCACTCCAATGTGGAGGGAAGCGTGTTAGCTGGTTGTATTACAAAGCCTTTACTTCATATTTAATAGGCACCTGCAATTCCAGCATTATACAAAGCTCTCTACTTTGCAAATCTTTAAAACCCCACTTAATTTCCAGCACCGATTTCCTGCAATCTAAGAGCTTATGAAGGGTTCACTGTGTTCATACAGATCTATGCAAAATGTGCCGGAGCTTCCTTGTCTGTGATGGCATTCATCTGGAGGTGAATCCCAAACTTCTATCACTGGCAAGCTTATTTCCGACTAAAACAAATACTCTCAGGATGGAAACTAAAGATGAGGAAGGGAAGAAAATGAGGCAAAGTAACTAGCAGGGGGAGAGGCGTGCAAACAACTCAGTAACAATTCTTCATACCGTGCAGTAAAGCTTAAAGATCCCTGCCACCCTTCACATCCTCAATATTCCACAAGGGATTAGAAAGTTTCTTAAGCAACTGCTGAGAGATTGAAAAAGGCTTGGAACTGGATATTAGCAAGACTTCGCATTACCAAAATGTAAATATGGTTCGATAGCCAAAACTGTGAAAGTGTGTTAAATGGAAGATATTACGCAAGCAAGAAAAAAAACCTGACAAAATTACCAGTCTTGTCTCTAGTCTAGCTCATAATTAAAAGCCTACACATGTCATGTAGCATGTAACGGTGTCCAGTTAAGAACAGGTATGTTTCTTTCATCCCATATGCTGGAATAATCTGTATAAAATGAATAAGAAACACTCATATGTGCTTTCTGATCCTGCCTAAATTTACATCTTTACTGCTCTTATATGTTGCTCCAGGTACATCATTCTCAATGCAATACATGCTTGTGTACTGGTAAAGATGATCAGAAAATGTTTTCACAGGTCTTACTGTATATACATGAAAAAATGGGTCGCTAATGAGTGCTTAGGGGTTCTGACTTTTTGAGAATTATATACTATAGCTGAGATAGCTTCACTAATTCTGCCACCATAGAGGAAACACTGATTATAAGATAAAATATAAGTGTGAAAAATTAAAAATTGGATTTTTTTCATCCACTTTATTTCAGTCATAACACTTTACTATTAACAGAAAGATAGTTGTTTAACTCATATAGGGATTTCAAATTTTAATGAATCTTGGCTTATGGAAGAAGGGAATATAAGTCTAAAGCGAAATGTCAATCATGGTAATGTATCTTTCAAGTTCTGTGTTTCCGATGACTGACAGACCGATAGGTTTGTATCAAACAAAGGCAAAAAGGCAAG
Organism: Alexandromys fortis; assembly: GCF_014885135.2. Lineage (NCBI taxonomy): Eukaryota > Metazoa > Chordata > Mammalia > Rodentia > Cricetidae > Alexandromys > Alexandromys fortis. Next base: position 917,168 of record NW_026067988.1, on the reverse strand, counting down.
TGTTCCTTTCCAAATGAAATGTTTGACAGATTGAGCAGTTATCGGAACTAACTGATGAAATCTTAAACACTGGAGAGTGTGTACCTCCTTATATACATGTGAGGTCATATTTCTACACTATACCTAAATTGACTGCAACAGTGGTATTTGTTTTTCAGGGATGATCTCACTTAAAAGTTCTCAATTTTGTAGCATTACTACTTAGAACCTCAGACTTCAGTACCTGCGCGAACCTGATCATCCTTTCTTGGTTTGCAGTCCCAAATCCTCACTGTCAAACTTAAGGGCTATGGTATGCACAAATTGAGAAAATGAATGTTGAGAAATAAAATTCCCGCAATTTACAAATATTTTTCCCAAAGAAGCTAATGTGTGAGATACTATCTGAATGACTAATATTATTAAGAAGGCAATTTATGATTATATCACACCACGTGCAAATACCCGATTCCATGCATACAGGCTTACACTTCGAGGATTTCAAGTGGCAGCAGTAAACAGCTCACTAGATTTGGCCTTGTTTTATTCTGTTTTGTTCACAAATACACAAACACTAAGCCTTTATCTCCAGCTAAGCCGAACCAGAAACATCAAATCAGGAAATGGAGCCCAATGCTGCACAAACACGTACCCTTAGACAGATGGAAAAATACAAGGTTAAGCTTTGGGCGCCTGATAAAAAACCATCAGTGTCCTCTAACCAAAGGACTTAGAAAATGAAGACCGTGGAGGGTAAAAAGTAATTGCAGAAATTGCACTTATACAGAAATATGATCTAAACACATGGCTCTCATACCTTCATCTACAAAACAGCGTATCCGAGCAATAATGCATTAAAATGCCATTTGTAATAGTTAGGGTGTAATTACAGATTTTATATGTCACAATGGATTGTGAAGAAATCTCATTCTAAATTTGAGTTCTTTCACTCCGTCTTGTCTTTCTATTTTATGACTTTTAATTTATGCTATGCTAACAAGTAAATTATAGTCAGCAATTAAACAGAAAGGGTATTCACATTTCAAAATAAAATGGAATATTGTCACCATTGAAAAATGCAAGGATTATTCCCTTTTTCTTTTTGCAGTGGTATAATATGAGCATTGCACACTTCAGGCCAGTGATCTCTCACTGAACTCTGTCCCCAGGCAGGCAAGGTAATTTTAATCAGCCAATACCTGTTCTGTCATAATATAGGCATGACTAGTCAGACCATGAGAAAAAGGAAAGCACAGTTCTGGTGTTATAATTGTATTAAATTTAGAAAATGGGGAAAAATTAGAAAATGGGACAGTAGATTATTGCATCTAGATAAATTTCCTGCCTTCTCATAAACATTCTGTATGTAGTCATACCCTAACAAAACCTGTTTACTACAATGACATTTGGGTATTTTTTTCTTTAAGCTTATTAGAGATGAATGAAACAACATATTCTGACCTTCATAGGAATATCAAGTGGATAAAAAACCAAACCACAAACAAAACATCAAACGTCCCTGTTAAAAATCCAAGAGCAAATGTAGCCACCGTGAATAACTCATCTTTATCTTAGAAGTCTGAGTCAGTCTCCAAGGGGGGGTTTCTTTTGCTTCCTAAATATGAAAACTGACTTCACAACCAAAGGAAGTAATAAAGGGAGAAGCTACAGCATTAAAAGTCACAATTTTCAAAATCATTTGATTTGGAGGTAGAGACAATGTTTCATGATGCACCTCCTATCCAGTCATGACTGCTTCTGTGTTCTAAAATACAGTAGCTGGAAACGTGCTGAAGTTTGGGCAGGCCTCACATCAGACTCCCAATCGCATTTGTGTCTTTCTGAATATTCTAAACATCAGCACTGTCACCATCTTCTGTGTTCCACATGTCATAATAACGTTTCAGCGCTGATTGTGGTGGATTACTCAAAAATGAAAAGTAATCACAAAAGTAATACGCTATCTCTAAATGATTGGCAATTGAAGCAATTCCCTTTGCAACTGTAAAAGCACACACAGCCGCTTGAGTACAGCGTGTCTACACATTCTCAGTGTATAAATTCTTCAATCTATACATAACTGTGCATCTGAGCAAATACTTTAAAGCATAACAGTTAAAGTGGGGATGTTTAAGCTGGAAGATGAACATCTCACTTAGGAAATTAAACATGCCTGTTTACCCAGAACCAAACTCTGGTGGAGCTCTTACAGACTGTTTGATGACTTGAAGAACTTGTCAAATGTAAATAGAGCACTGTTCTTTATGTTTACTCTTTCCTTTATTCCCACACTCCTGCTGGAGAAAACAAAGCACATGGGACCAAGAAAATTAATTCCCCAAATGCTGTCAACCAAGTTAGGAAGCAGCAATAAACAGCTTACTATAAAGCCTCCAGCTACAATAAAACAGCTGTCAATAAATGGGCACAGTTGACATGTTCTGAAACAGGACTGTTGGATACGATGATATGAGAGGAAAGGGAGGGCATTTCTTGTTCTAATATGTTAAGGCTGAATCTCCAAGAATGGAACTTAGAAGGAGAAGAACACACTGTCACATAGGAAACTGTTAGCTGGTTCCCTTTCCAGGTCTGACCCAGTAGCAATGCATCAGAATTGGTCTAGAAGAATCCCAAACCCTGTTTCAAGAGAGAATGCACTATTTCTGAGACATATGTCAATCTGAAAATCTATATTTTAAACTCTCCTATGTCAATGGAAGCTCCCCTTCTGCTTTTAGACAAAAGCACGAGGAACTTTTTTGTGAAGTGACCAGGTGAAATTTGCTGTGGACACTGCAGCAGGGAGTTTTGTTTTGATCCTTAACTGAGAAGTGATGAAGACACAATCCTGTGCCTAAAACTGCACATTCTCAGTCTGGGAAACACAGAGGATACTTGTAAAATTATTAAGTGATAGAGTTGCTATTCTGAAATTGAAATGATAGGGTTGTTACCCTGAAATTCAAAAAAAGGCTTAGTAAGATAGAGTCAATAGACGGATGGAAATTGTGATGACCTCATGCATCACTTGGAAACACTGAGGGAACTAGCAAGGAAGAATGTGTCAGACAAACTGGGGTCTCTGCCCAACAGACCAGATCAGGATGCAAAAACCAGAATGCACGTTCATATAGACAATACAAAGTAGAAGGACTTAAATTGTTAACCTTTTATTTAAGATTCTTACATGTTCCACACTTCAGTTAGCACCATAAAGAAAAGGGAGTCCTGTGAAAGGCAATCGTGCCTACTTTACTAAAAAAAAAATCTTCGCATACTATGTATTAGTCTAAAAATTTGCTTGATAGAATTTGTAGTAATAAAATTCATATTTTCAAAGTCATAAACCGTGGAACTCTAGTTTGTATAAAGGTTACTAGTTGAAACAGAGGAGTTATAAAGAAACAAAAACACCTATTGGTTCTAGATGATCAAAACATCTTAGAGAGCTATTATAGAGTTCAGCCAACACAATTTTGAGAAGCTATATATAATTTCTGTTTTTCATCATAGGAAATAGCCCTTCCCCCTTAACATCGTATCTATGCCTTGGTCTGCTGCCATTCCCTACCTCCTTACTTCCACGATTTATTTCTCAAGTATGATTATTACGTTTTTATTTTTTTATTTTGAAAGCAGCTAAAACATATCAGCATTATTACTTTAATTGCTCTTTATTGTGGAAGATTTTGCACTAGTTTTCAACATCAGAATGTGTACAAGAAAGCTCCAAAATACCTCATGGCTAAAAGGTGTGTCTGGAATATACTGTCATTTCAGTTAGGGAGTTGCTCAGCGTCCTGAGAGCAAGTTCATGGCATGTAAACAAATGTTTTCTTATGACAAATGAAGTTTCATCAGATATTTTCAAAGCTTTGTTGAAACACATCTAACTGGCATTTATGCCCTGGTATTGTATTTAAGTTCACTAAGTTTTGGGAAACCAGAGGATGTCGGCCTACACCTAACTAGCAATGCCCATGGCACTGACAGGGAAGAAACGATAATGCTGGGAAATAGACGGGTAATTCTCCATGGGAAACCAATTTCTCATCTCATATGAAAAGTTTCAGGTCACACTAGTTTGTTTTTCTTTTTTCAGGTAATGATAAAAAACAAATCCTACCAAAAATATACAGTATAGATTTTAATAAAGTAAAAACCAAACTTTTCTTCTTTTCTTCACTGAAATAGCAACTTCTTAAGAGCATTTAGTTTTATTATTTTTCTTGCCATAATAAACTATTTAACAACTTTTAAAAACTTTGATATCTTTAGATGATTTCCAGATTTTAAAACGCCACTTTTTTTTCTCAAATGCTAATAAGATTAGCATAAAACCAAGCTGTGCTTCTGACTTCCATGTATTTCTAATGATCTAATAGACTCCTCTAGTACTTCAAAACTGATTCTGTCATTTTAGGTTATTTTACCCTGTGCATTTCAGCTTTAAGCATATGTGAGTCTATAATGCTTTATGTATTTAATATTTCAAATGAAGATTTTATTTTCATAATCATAGGCATTATACTTAATATTCATGGAGGAAGGACCTGTGTGATTCATTGACAAAATCATTTTCATGATACCTTATTGTCCTGAAGTCTCAACGTCATTACAGAGCAGCTACTAAATCTAAAGGGGGAAACAGTTTCCATAAGATACACTACTCTACTACAACTTTAGAAAAAAATAAACAAAACAACAACAACAACAAAAACCCCTCTTGGCTTTCCAAAGACTCACCAATAACTGCCAAGACAATTATGCAAGTGAATTTTGTTTCACTTCATTTTCTGAGACCTATGTTCCTAAGAGTTAGCAGGGTGGTGGATGGGCCACCAGCAGAGGTGGACCCCTAACACCAGACAGAGCTAGACTTCCAAATTCCTAGAGAGCTGACATGCTGAGGGGAACTCACTAAAGAGCAAGCAAATGAACTGAAATGCTAGTTGCTACAGAGGAACAATCATTAAATAAAAGGTATCTTTGGCTGTACTACCAGCTTGATCCTTCCCTCCCCCCTTTCTCCTCGCTCCTGCAGGATTGGCACCTGGCCAGCACAAGGGACATGATCCCCTAGTGCCATCTACAGGCTATTATCGACATTCAAATTTCGTGGCAACAGACAAGCACCAAAGAAATAAATTAGACAGCACTGCATTTAAATCTTTATTAACAAGGAATTATTAGACCTAAGGAAAACTAATTCTGGATTTGGTTGAAATATGAGTCTCTCAGCCTCTTAATCCCTCTTCATATGGCATATTTCACAGTTTAAAATGAGTTATGACAGATCACTTATGCATTACCAAGATGAAGAAGTATTTACAATGGATTCTTTCTTTTCCTCTATAAATTAGTATTATTAGAGCATTCCTTTTTTTTCATCTTCATATTTGGCCTTTACGGACACTGAAAATCTTTCTAAGAAAGACCCAGTTTTCTATATTACAATAAAATAACTTGAAATCAAAGATTATACTTCCTATATGGCTTAGATGCAATCACTCAACAGTCATGTGCTTCACAGCTGATGTACATTTAATATCCTACTTTTTTTCAAGAGTCTAAAAAAACATTAACCCCTTTAGCAACCACAGCTCCAGCGTAATTGGTGTCAGACCTTCAAACGTCACTTAAACTTGATATTTGAAGGTGACTTTTTAGATCAAAAGGTAATGTGGAAAATCTTGAAGCAGGCAATTTGGAAACCCCAGGAGCAGAATTGGGCAAATCAGGATGGGTTTTCTTCTTGAGCAAACATTATCTTGGGACACTTTGGAATAATTTTCTCTTTTCATCTTTTGCCATTTGAAGGAAACTGGGAGGTTAAATAATTCTCAGAACTCAGAAATTTCAAAGCTGTTCTAAAAATTCTTGACTGAGCCCCAGAGGAATAGAAAAGGGGTCAAGTTTTTTTTTCCTCCTTATAACTTAGCTAAAGTTAGACCAAAACAAAAGAGACACTGGCACATTAATACTGGTTGACTGGGCACTTGTATGCAGTACTTATAGACCAGTAAAAGTGCTCGTTTACCTGTCTGGTGTGTAAGGGGCCCTTTGTCTTGAAGCCTCCTTGGGAGCTGCACTCTGAGGCACTGAAGTGATCTGAACTAGTGGAGGAGCGTTTGGAAAGGGTGTCACAGCCCCCAACAAAGGTGTTGTCCAAAGGGAGCTCCTGAATGACATGGTGCTTTTTCACAGATACTGGAGTGTCTGGTTTGAGATGAAAAGCAGGCTGTGGGGAGGCAGATTTGTAGTGCTTGGCCAGGTCAGGACTGTTAGGCTTGAAGGTGGTCGGAGGTGCGGGGCCCCAGTCAAATCTTCCTATACTTTGTTCCTCCAGCTCAGCAGGCAGGCTGATGGTCCCATTGATAGGTTCATGAACTGCATCATCGGGTTTGGACTCTTCGATAGTAACAAAGTTCAAAAGAGAACTCTTGGGGGACTTTCTTTTCTTGCGTTTCTTTTTCTTGTTTTGCTTATTCTCTTGGTTTGGGGACATCCACTCAGCACCTTGCTTGCTCCTCTGAGCTGCTTTGAACCTCGACGCATGGCGACAGCGCACCAGAACAGTGACAAAGATGACAACGATGACCACCATGGCCCCTGCGACGATGGCAATCATGATGGTGAGATAGTCCTCGTTTTGGTAGGGTTGGCTACTATCTCCGATGTTCCTGTCCAGTGGGGTCTCCATAGTCCTGCGGATCAAGTCGTAGATGTACGAGGCATTTCCAGCAGTATCGTTTACATAAAGAAATACGAGCACGAGAGTGTGCAAAGCCTTAGGGTACCCCAGGTCACTTATGTTGACCACCAGGCGGTGCAGGCCCACATCAGTAGGCGCTGGCTTCTCTTCTAGAGTGATATTGCCCGTTACTGGATCAATCCGAAACAGTCCTTTATTGTTCCCGCTCACTATGGTGTACTTAAGTTCTGCATTCATGCCAGTATCAATATCCACGGCAAAAACTTCGGCCACCACGGAACCAGGAATGGCTGAGAGGGGCACCAACTTAAATGAGGTGTTGGACGGTGGAGAAATGACAACTGGACTGTTGTCATTGACATCCATGACATTGATGGTTACTTTCGCTGTAGAGGACCGAGGTGGCTGTCCTCCATCAGTGGCTTTGACATCAAACGTGTAGGAACTCTGCTGCTCTCGGTCAAAGGAGACATTTGACTTTATGACTCCCGAATAGGGATCCAACACGAAATTTTCATTGTCATTTAGAATGGAAAGAGTCACAGCTTTATTCTCTCCGGCGTCTTCATCTGTCACTGTGATTACTCCCACAGTACTATACTTTGGCAGATTCTCCGACACAAAAAACTGAAAATGATTATGAGTAAACTTGGGGCTATTATCATTCTCATCCAGAACAGTAACTATCACTGCTGCTTGGCTTTGCAGGGGAGGGGTCCCATTGTCCCTGGCAGTGACTGTAAAAATGAATCGCTCTTGTTCCTCCCTGTTAAATACTCTGGAGGCTGTCAAAACTCCTGTCTTTCTGTCCAGATCAAAGAAGGAGGCATTCGGTCCAAGCTGATAAACAATGTCTGCATTTTTCCCACTGTCTTCGTCTGTAGCACTAATAGTTGTTAAGTATAACCCACGTCGGTTGTTTTCAGAGACTGACAGCTCAATTACAGGCTGGTTGAAAATCGGTGGGTTGTCATTTTCATCCTCCAGCTTAACCCTTACCAGGGCAGTCTGATTCAAACTGGGCTTCCCAGAATCAGAGGCAACGATTTTAAAGCTGAATTCTTTGGTGCCCTCATAGTCCAGCAGAGAAGAAGTCTCTAGCAGATACTGGTTGTCATACACTGCCTTCAGATGAAACGGGACCTCTCTTTCAATGAAACAGATCACTTTGCCATTCACGTCTGTGTCCTTGTCTGAAACTGTAATCAGGGCAATCTTTGTATTGACTGGGTCTTTCTCAGACAGATACACCGTGCCATTGATGGGACTTATAATGTACCTGAGGTCTATGTTCGGAGGGTTATCATTTACATCGGTGACATTGATGGTCACTGTGGCTCTGGCAGGAGTGGAACTGCCGTCACTAGCCAACACCGTCACTTTGTGAATGGCTGTCTCTTCCCTGTCTAAAGACCTCTGAACTGTAATCAGCCCAGTTGTGTTATTTAAAGCAAAGAGTCTTTTGGTTGCAGGGGCGACCTGGGCACCAAAAATGTACCGGATTTCAGCATTGCTGCCCACATCTGCATCAGTTGCATGGAGCTGAATCACAGAGGTCCCCACAGGAGCGTTCTCGGGAATATGCACCTCTACTTGACCCTCTTTAAACACTGGCCTGTTGTCATTCACATCACTTACAGTGACCTGCAGAATGGCTGTGCTGGATTTCTGTGGAGTACCACCATCCTCCACTTTGATTTTCATCACATAGGTATCTTTTTGTTCTCTGTCCAAGTTCTGCTGAACAATCAATTGCGGCCACTTCTCTCCCTCTGGAGTTTCCACGATATCCAGGCCAAAAACACTCTGCCCATTTAGCAATTCATAATGCTGCACCCCATTGAAGCCTGTGTCGGGGTCTGTGGCTGATGGGATTGGAAAGCGGCTGTTGATCAAAGTGTTTTCTGGAATGGAAATATTGATGACAGGAGACGGAAACATGGGGGCATTATCATTGGTATCCTTGACAATGATCTTGATTTTGATCAGCCTGAAAAAGTCATTGGGGAGGATCACCACCTCAAGTTCAAAGAAACACTCATTCTCCTCCGCATAAGAAGCTCCAGCGCAGAGTTTCTCTCTGTCTATTCTATTGGAGGTTGTGAAAATCTCCCCAGTGCTGCTGGATACTTTCACCAGAGGGGCATCCCCAGCTTTAGAAACCAGTCTGTAGACAAGGCTGGCACTGGTCCCTGTGGCAGCATTGATGTGAGAAATGTTCAAGTCCTTTGGTATATTTCCTATGGGCACATTTTCAGGCAACTCCTCTCTAATAGTGTAAATAAGTTCTTGAGCTATAGCCGAATCCAGCCTTAAACAGGCAATCAGAGCAGCCAACAGATAAAAATCCCTCAGGTCCATGATAATATATTTCTTGCCTTTCCTTGGATTTTAGAGTTTAAAGGTTTCCACTGAGGGATGATGCAGGGGTAGCAAGAGGACGTGTGCATGGACTGGAGGAGGCATTACATCTCATCTCTTATTTGGAGACAGTCACTGTCAACACAATTGTACAGACAATATTATTCTTCAGTAAATGAAAACACAGTCACAAAACACTGAAGCACATTCTCGCTGCATATTAGTAAACATGGCAGTTTGCTCTGCCACACTTTGCAACTTAACTCCATGGCCAAAAGCACCGACAATCCCTTGCTTGTTGCATTTGCCCAGAGAAAATGAAATTCATCTACTTTTGAAATTAAGGACAGCAGCTATTTTTACCTGGATTTCCCCCGCGCTGTTTTTTTTATTTTCTTTTTCTTTTTTCAATACACTGTTTAATTCAAAGCATGAATTCTTGTTCTGCTCCTCCCCTCCCCCAGCTTTACCCATCTCCTGGTCTCTAGCCCACCTCCCCCAGCTGTCTGAGGTGGAAGTGAAAAACCCCAAGTATTTAGCTCTGATTGCTGCCAACTGCTTTGTCACATGTTAGAGATGATGTGTTTTCTTCTCTGTCACACTGACTCATCTCTCCCTCTCAAAAGACTGCTTTTTCTTCCTCCCAGTTCTTCAACTGTCTTCCAATCCATCCTTCCTGGGAAATGAGCATCCGGACATGCTGCTGCAGCGGCAGAAGCAGTAGTCGCCGGCCACTACGTATTCTTATTGCCTCAAAGCACGAAACCAAGACTTCACATTTCTTACTCAGAGCCTGCCTTCCTTTCTCCATGAATCCACATTGCCCCCACCGAGAGAAATAAACACACTAAAACTTTTGAAAAAACGTATGATAATCGACAATTGCTTGCCATAGAGGTGAACCAGTGTGCCGGGATGGAAGTGAAACACAGCCAACATTCCTATGTAACAGCACAATATTTTTCTACTGAGCATACGAGAGAAAATAAAATGCAGTTTCTTAATCCCGGTGCCTCATTATAATATTAGTAACATTTGCTACACATAAATACCGCAACCCGGTAACACACGTAAAAGAACTTCCGCTCAGATGCCCCTCTAACTGCAGTTTAAATGGGTGCAAGGCTCTAGACAGCTACCCACTGGAGTAGGACTGGTCAGTTCCCAGTCTCTAATCTTATCTGCATTAGACTCACAGTAGCTGATGCCCGCGATTAGTTCCAACAGAGTGGTGCAGGTGGGGTTGCAGATACAAGCCCGTAGGTGAGCTCTGCCCCAGCCGACTACCCAATTACAAACACCCCACGTCTACACCGAGGACATAACTAAACAAGGCATTTCCAATTGTGCATGCGAAACTTTACACTTACGTTAGTTGTCTCAACCTTTCCCCTTTCCCGGTAGGCTGCAGTTAAGAAGGATTTGTTCCAACACATAGAAAGCCATGCATCTGGTAGCACCAGTTTGGGGCGAATTCAGAAGCAGCAAAACGTTTCCTCCTTGTAAAATGTGTGGCTGCGGGCTGGCAAATTAGCAACTCCCGAGAACAAATTCACAGATTTGTCGTTAGTCATTCTCGCCACATTTCCTCGCTACTGCTATTACCCACTGGGTATGGGCTCTTCTGGTATTTAACACACACCACATCCACTTGCACTTCTTCAGCTCGGGAGTATATCCCACAACAACCAGCCTACCATTTGCATCCGATGGCAGTACTGCTCAAGTCTCTAACTTCTGGTAGGAAACGCCAGAGTTGGGTGATGGTGATTTTTTTGGCTCTTGTCCCGGGGTGCCAATTGCCCGACAAATTCTTAATCCGTGAGCTCTTTCGCGCTTCGGAGACTAAGGTTCTCCCTCCTACATCGCATACTCTTCTCGTTCCCTTCTCATCTGCCCCCCTCGCCTTCTCCCTCTCCTCTCTCTCCTCTCTCTGAACTGAATTTCTTGATATAACTCTCAATAAGCCCAGAGGGAGGGCGTGACGGCCGAAGCCCCGCCTCGGGGTTCTGATTGGCTAGCATCTTGCAGTGCGGGAGGCTGCAGAGTCTGCGGGAGGGGGTGCGAAACAAGGCGCTGACTGTCTCCAGCCTCCCCCTCCCAGCGTCCCTCGGCAGCCTCGAAAACCTGGAGAACTGATCCTGGCCCCAGGAGAGATGCCTTCCAGGACGCTCACTGAGCATGCCCGGCAGAGGCCAGCACGGGTGTGGGCTGAGGGGGGGGGGGGGGGGGCTCCGGAGAGCTCTCAGGCTCCTACCGAGCTTGCAGCTGCGGAGCAGGGGGATGCGGTTGCACTCGCGCAGAACCCGGGAACCTAGATTCTCGCCGCGGGGTGACGAGAGTCATCGAGGTCGCTCTTTTTTTGATGCATTTCTAAGTGGAGGGGCCAAAATGAAGAGATGGCTGAGACCCGAAGCCACCCCTCAGTGAGGAATTCTGTCCAGCAAATTCTGGAGCGTTTTTTAAACCATTAAACGGACTCTGTGCCCGGTGCTGCAAATTGAGGCATTTGCTGGCAGGGACATCTGAAGGAAGGGCGAAGAGGGCGGAGAGCTAAAGATAGGGCAGTAGTTATTTGAGTCTCGGTGGAGAATCGAAAGAAAATTAATCTGGGCATTTACTGCGCGCCGGGTCACTGAAACAGTCTGGGGGAAATGAACGCTGCATCTGGGGTCCTGGGGCAGAGCCGAGGCCAGAGCGTGGTGCAATAAGTCTCCTTTCCCAGGAGCGGGTAGAGCTGCAGCGCCCGATCGTGGCCGCCTCTGCCCTTCTGCTTTTGCCTCAGAGGGAACCCTGAGAACCTAGCTCGCCAGAATGGAGGCTACAACCGAGCCTGCTCCCAGCCCACCTAACTGCAAACTTTGCTTCCGATGGGCTGGAAGGAATCCCCAACAGCTGTTAGCCAAGCTGCAAAAGCTCCTTGTCCCTCTGCACTTCCTGCTGGATACATTTCCCTGCCAGGCACGTCTCTGACGCCAGCTTTTTTTTTTTTTTTAAACATTTCCTCACAAGTTTCTTTCTCATTTTCTTACCAGGGCTGGACGGGATACTTCAGAAAGGGGCAGCCTAATTTCTGTAATATTACCCCTAAAGCCTTGTCACTGTTTTCCTCGCTCATCTTTAAAAGCCAGTTAGAAAGGTTTGTGTAATTGGCTGCACCTACGGCAGACAGGTGCCAGACTAGAGTTTGAAATAAAACCCCATCAGTTCAACCACAACATTTTTTTCCCTCTGAATGATCTCTAACTGTTACCTAAGGAAGTCTTCAAGCATGGTTAACTTTTGCTAACTTAAAGAAAGAACAAAGGGCGCTTATTTTAAACCTTGGGTAGAATGTAATAGTATTAAAGTTTTTTTTTTTTTTTTTAAATTCGGGAGTATCTTTGGCTTGTGACAGAAAATACTTTCTTTTTAAGCATGGACATTTATTTTGACATAACTAAGTGAAAAGGAAAACACGTCCCTCATCAAGCCTTCCAAACTGAGTAGTGTAGAAATAATCTCACTGGCAGCTGCCTTGTTGGACATCACGATTTCCTCCTATGAAAATTTAATCCCCGGCTTTGTGTTAACACTTTTTCCTCAGGTGTGTAATCAGAGAGAAAGTGCAGTCTCGAGAAGTTCACCATGAAACTGTCCAACCCCTTGTGTAGTGAAACATTTTTCTTATAGACAATAGGCCGATGGTGTTTGCGCACAACCAAAAAGTATCAAATTATTATTTTTGCATGATTAGAATGAACAAATTTAAGGAAAGAAGGACCCCTAAGTATCCAGATGTCAACAGACCACAATCCTCACACAATAACGCTAGCGAATTAAAGGTTGCTTTTTTTAATCGTACCTCAGTGAATGATCATTTGCCATTCAGAAAATTAAAGCTAATACATCGTTCTCATGCTCACGTTTTTTTCCGCACTGAACTATTCTGCTCCAGCCACAATAAACAACAGCACCGCCACTTTCCAGTTTATTTCACGAGCAATGCAATTATACTTTAATCATACCACAGTCATTTCAAAGTCAGGTAGTGGCAGCCCGTAGCTTAACAATAATTATTTAACCTCATTGTTAAGCAGGGATATTACTCTCAGTGAAGAGATAGCTTTCCTAGCTGGCAAAGGCCATTATATACCCCATGCTTGAAAATGAAATCTTAATATGAATCAGGATGAAGGCTAAGGAAGAGGAAACAAATCACAGCTTGAGAAGCATGACCGCAAGACTTCAATTAATAAAAACCTCAGGTCAAAGCCCCAGAAGAAGGCATGTGTAGGTTCTCTTCAAAGGAGACCAAGCAGGACAGAGAAATAGAGCTCTTGTTCAACACACACTTTGTCTTCCATTTATTTGAGATATCTAAATTTAGGGAATCCTTAAGCAAGCGATTCCTTAACCTTTTAATATTAGAGGGTACAGGCTTACTTTATACTATTTCTGCTGATAAACTCTACAATGAGGAATGCTATTTTGCTAATTGTCCTAAATGAAAATTGTACATTAAATAGCCCTTTGCTATTTAACTTGAGGCTTCTGCCTCAAGCACAACACAATTTGTTGTACAATTTCAAATACAGTAGACTGTTTTAAAATATATTTATATAAATACGAATTAGGAGAATATTGCTAATGTTTGTGAGGAAATATCTGTTGTTTTATGCTGTATTTTACTGTATAGTCATGAATTTAATTTGCTCTGTGTAAACAGTCTAGTGTATATATGTATGTGTATTTCCAAGTACATCACTTTAACTCAATATCACTCATTATTGGTAATGCATATTTTGACAGCCAGAAAACATGTTGCTCTTATTCTGACTACCTGATCAGTACATCGAGAATTATACCATCTGGGCAACAGTGAAGAGCCACACTGTTTTCTCCCGGCTATCTAGGTCATGGGACACTTATAAGTCACCTCTGGCCAGTTAACTGGAGACTGAAATGCCTTCAGATCTGCTCAGAAACAGATGTGGAGTTAATGCAATTGTTTCACATTCCACGAGTCTAGCATCATGCGATTTATATATTAAACAATAATTTCCACGCAATGACATATAATAACCTGAATTATTAAGCAGTTCAGTTTAATTGGATTCCTGTGTATTATTTTCTAGTTATCACGCAGCATTTTTTAAAATTACATTTCACACAAAGATTATAAAGGCTTTTCCTGCCAGTTACATTTCATATAAAAGACCCAGGCTGTGATGTTAAGAATTATCAAAGGTCCTCCTCCAGGATTTCAAGACTTTTGTAAGAAGGTTTCTATGTTCCACTCAAAGTTAAAAATAAAATAAAGCTGTGGCACTGTCTCTAACAGACAGTGCCTTAATCACAGGGCCCTGACGTCAGAGCAGTTCACAGTACCAGTTTCACAGAAGGACTAGGTTGCTGCACTGCGCTGCTCGGGAGCAATGTGGTAAAGATGCTAAGGGCGACATGTATTAGCACTCCTGAGAAAATGACAATGCAAGATTTTAGCACCACACGAAGAAATTAGCACCTTCCCAAGGCTGTGCAAACTGGGGAAGTGCAGGAATCCTGCATGATTCCTCTGCTTCCTTAGTCATCAGCTCATCCTGTTCCTTCTGCTTTTCTTTTCTTTCTTTTTTTTTTTCATTTCTTCTCTCTTTTTCTAAAGGCGACCTAATGTAGGTTATCAAACCGTCATGGAGCCATGGTGACATCTTTCATTCTCTTTGAATGACTAATCTAAATTTAAAATACTTTCCTATGTTTTCATGACTGACAGAGACTGTAGGAATCAGTCTAGTGTCTTGAACATTGTTACGGTGTAAATCAACACTTTCCAGAACCACTATTCTATCATAAGAACTGCATGAACTAAAATATATATATTTATATATTTATATATATATATATTATATATATATTAAACTCTCAAATTTCCTCATGGCTTATAGAGGATTTTAATTATATGTAGACAATTCTTCCATAATCCATGTTTTCATTAGTATGGCTGAAGTAGCTAGTGGCTATGTAGGAGGGTATAGATTTTTTTTAAAATGATAAGGTTATGTAATGTTTCAAATTAAAAATTTCATAAAAGTTGTGAAACTGTAAGCAAAACATAGAGAGCTTTTCTTGATTCTGTATGAGGAAGTGAGGTTAAAATTTGTCAGGTTAAACCATTGAATACTATTTATTAGGTCACCTGTTCACAAATGATGAATGAGCAGTGATGTGAATGAAAATGCATGTTGCTTGGAAGAAACTTTACTGATACATAAAACATAAAAAGAGAGATATCAGTACAATTTTAAGAATAGCTGCATTTGCCAAAATCAAATTAGGAAAAATAATCTATAAGGTCTTTCTTAAAAACATAGTACTATGATTTTAACTTTCTTTATATTTTCATTAATAAGCACATATTGTTGAAAATAAAGCTTCACTTTATCTGGGTCAAATATCTTGGGTGACTTTACTGTCCGTCTCCATGATGTCTTTTAGCATTTTCAGACTTTATTTTAAAAACTATACTCACGTGGCTTCCCTTTAGAGGCCCAGTTTGTTACATAAGAGCTCATAAATAGACTTACTCATGTAGAGCAAAGCAGATAAGCCTAGTTTTCCTCTTATAGTTTCTTAGAACCAAATTTCAAACCGGGTTCTCTTCTAATTTCATCCAGGTGATCCAGGGGAGCCTTGTATTTTGTTGACTGTTGCAGTCTTGGTCCATCTCCACATCACAGTGCAGCAGCATCCTAGAGAAAAATCGAGACCTGCGTTCCTGCCTTCAGCAGACACTGCTACATTTTTGTCTGGTATTTGAGTCAGTATCACTCTGCTTATGTAAAACTATACTTCTTCATGTAGTTTTATGCCCTTAAATATTTTAAGGGTTCAGACACTGCAAATCCTGCCTATGATCCCAGCCTCTGGAGTCTGAGGCCAGAGGACTACAGTAAGCTAAGGACATCCTGGCTGTATTTGAGTCCCAGGTTAGATAGGGTTACAGCTGATAGAACAGCCTGTCAAGACAGACAGAAGGAATGAACGAAGGAAGGAAAAAGAAGGAAATTTCATTCCATAGACTCTACTGTTAATAGATTTTAACCTGCACAATGTCATGCCACTCATTAACGTATGGAATTCTAGGGCCCATAACATTGATATTGATGATAGGTGAAATTGTGAAATACTGTAAAGGATTAGGAAGGACACAGTAAAATTTCTTGGCTTTCTTGGGGGGGGGGGCTGTATTTAAAGCAGGCAAATTACTGAAGACCTGGCCCACTGATGGAGTGGCTGACTATGACCTTCTCAGGCCTTCAGCTAAAAAACTAGTGTGGCCAAAGTTAATAAAAATAGACCAAAACAAAATGTACCATATAGTATACTCATTTAAAATACTCTAGGAAATACACTCCATAAGAAAACCCAGTAACGAAAAAGTGCTTGGGAATTGTTCTTTGTAATTATAAAATAATCATGTACTCCAAGGAATTTTTGGTAGAATGTAAATGTTTATGTTTCCAAACCATTCAAACACCATCTTAGCAGCCCTTAACACCTGTGTTTGATACTTATAACCTAATGGCCACTCTATTTGTTTAATTTACATAACTTGCCATTGCATGAAGAAAGGTAATTTTAATGGTTATGGTAATAGGATAATACTGTTAATTTCAAATAATATTTGTCCCTTATCATTAAAAATTTGATGTTTCTGAATGTTACAACAACAACAATGAAAATAACAACAACCAGTAATAATAATAATAGATTATAAAAATGCTCCAATAGATAAAGCAATACTTCAGGTAAATACCATAATTGCTAGGAAAAAAAAAACATGAATTGGAGGGTAATGTGATATGATTATAAAATATACTAGAGATGAGTTTTGTGTCATACAATGTAGTTATATGACTTAAAATCTATTTTAGGGAGCATACTGGATAAAAAAATACCTAATAAAAAGTTAAACCCTCATGTATTATGTATACATAATAATATAGATGTGTGTGTGTGTGTGTGTGTGTGTGTGTGTGTGTGTGTGTGAGTTTAAGGCAAGCCTGGGCAACATTGTGAGTTTCAGCACAATAAGCTCTATACAGAGAGACTATGTCAAACGTGTGTGTGAGCATGCACACGCGCGCACTGACACACGCACAAATAATAACAAGGATATATACTATTTCAAGCCTAATACAGCCATGTCATCTTATGAGCTGATTTTTTTCTTTTTATAGTTTAGGCTTCTACCCTGGATCTCTCTGCCTTTCTAACAGCAACAGAAAAATTGGTTTTGCATTTTACAGTTTTACATTTTTGCTTATTTTTATTTATTTATACATTTAATTATTTTGCTGAGGTAGAATCTTTCTCCACAGCCCAGGTCTTCCTGGCCTCTAACTCATGGTCCTCTGGACTTTATCTTTTCAATGCTAGGGTTTAAACGTGCACTCATTATATCTTTCTTTTTAGAAGCTCAACAGTGATTTCTTTACACACATATGCGCATGTGCACGCACACACACACATAAAACCGATAATGAGATCTGTATACAACTTTGATACAGCATAAATAATATATGTATATAGTTGTATGAGCAACCTAACAAGTTTTGAAACTTAATGTTAGCAACACTGTTCATTCATCATATTATTTCAAACATACTATTACATTACATTTGGTTTCTTTGTGAGATAAAGCATATTTTGAGTTACTTAAGTATTTATTTTCATTATTAATGTAATCAAATATCTGACAAAAAGCCATTTAAGAAAGAAAACGTCTACTATAGGTCACAGGCAGAGGATTCTTTGCTTACTGTAGGGGAGGCGTAGCAGTGGGACTATGGCCTGAGAGTGACTGTGGAAGTTCCTTGCACCTATGTTTCCTATGTTTCCTAAGGAAGCAGCGAATGTGGTTTGTTCTCATTGAACTCTCCTCTACTCTCATTTGCTCTGTGTTCCTCTTCACTGCTCAGCCAGTTAGAGTTGCATGTGTGGTTTAAATATTCATTTGACAAAGTTTGTATCTTCCTTATTGAGATTGGGATCTCTAGAGTTAACTCCTAATATTACCTGGGGCAGGGTCAGGAACCCTTGCGAAGAAGGCAGAATCCATAGAACAGAGCAGTGAACAGCAGCACCTGCTGTGCACATCAAGGGAGCCGTGTCTTTGGAGTGTATGGAAAATGTCAACTTGCGGTAGCATAATACACAAGTAGAAAGTGATAGGCAATTTCTGAAGATTGTAAGAGTTGCTATATGTTTGAAAATGCCTTCATCCCTATTCTACCTGCGTGGTTATGATCACAGATCTACCCATGATACTACATCAAGAAACAATGAAGCCCTCCCATGATTCCATTCGCATTTACACAAAGGCTAAACTAAAGATAAACCAATGATCACATTCTTCAAGACAACTGGGTCTGTAAGAAGTATTCCAGGATCAAACTAATTGCACTGTGAACAGTAAGTGTTGTATAAGCAGGAAGTTGCAGTTGTGTAAAATTAGATTGTCAATGGAGAGTTGATGGAGAAATAATAGGAAAAATTAAGATGTTTGAAACTAGGAATCACAGTTACCATGGGTAAGTTCCTGATCACCATTCACCACCGTCCATTAACACTGTCACAGTTTCTCAAAAACTTCCCTGTGCCTTTTGGTCATAACCACTGCTTTTTACAGCCCTTAAGACATAGTCACAAGCACTGGAAAGGCTAGCCTGACTCCATCCTGATTTATTGACAAAAGACTAAGAAAAACAAATTGTACTAACTGGTATTTTTGTAATTTTAAAGATAAATCAAAAACTGAAATGCTTATTTTAATGTTTTTCAGCTAAAAACAGTGTCTCTGGAATACTTTGAGGGATAGGAGAACTTTTGGAGGAAAGAAGTGTTTAGTTACTATTGACAGAGATGATTTTAAGCCAAGTATGTTCCAAAAGAAAATCCTTTTTATCCACTGACATCAAAACTGAAACCAAACAATAATCTTACTTCCTTGGAGCCTACCCTGGAATTAGCTCTTTTATATCAGGTTGGCCTCAAAGTCACAGAGACCTGCCTGTGTTTGCCTCCTAAGTGCTGGGATTAAAGGCATGTGTACCACCACCACCTGGCTTAAAATTATCTTACTTGAACCAGGCCTTTGGTCACAGTTAAGGATGATTTATATGAGTTCACTCATTTTTTTATTATCATATTTTTGAGTGAATTTATATATGAGTTTCTGAATTGTCACAACAAAGGTTATAATATCAGTAAAAGTCTTATCTATAGGGCCTTGTTAGGAATATTACCAGGGAACGTTCTGCACATTTAGTTAATATTGCAAAACATAAATCTCTTTTCAATCACCAGTGGCAAATGTTCTATATTTATACAAGCTAAAGAAAATGTGCAAGTCAGCCACAAGTTCCTATCTATCAAATGTCAGTCTGTCTTTGCTTTGAATATAAAAATTCAGTCAATATGGTAAAAAATTGTTTTTTTTATAACAGTGAGCAATACACACAATAGAATAGTTAAAATTGATACCGTCGTTCAATAGTTAAAAATTATTGAGCTTGCTCAGAAATGTTCTGACAAATTATTGACTGCTCTACATTCTATAATTAATTTATGATTTTCTAGGCTGTTTCCAGGTCCTAGATATTGTGAATACAGCAGCAATTTTGGAATGCTGGTAAGAGCGAGAACATTAAAACTATGATTACTCTGACTATAACTTTTAAAACTGGTCTTGATTCTAAAACTATAAATTCTAACAATTTATATCTAATGCCATGCAAATGTAAAAAGTTGTGAGGCTTTAAAAAACATATATTAATTATGTGGTTAAGATCACATTCATATTTATTTGTACAGCAATGTATCTTACTTCAGTTTCTCCTAAGGATACATTTAATGTCTATTTGTTTTAATTGTTTTAGGAAATGTGTAAAACTTTAATTGTATTAACAGCTAAATAAATGAGCAAGCATGTGCTCACAAAGGTCAAGGTTTAATTCACGGCACAGCAGAAATTCTGCAGACACTTAGTTTACAAGGAGTAATTTCACCTTCATCAATTGTGTCAGTTTTAGAGTTAAATTAGTGCCTAAATAATTTCTAGCTGTGGTAAATGCTGCCATCTAGAGGCCTTTTCCTGTAATACATATAAAAATGAAAACCAAAAAGAACTGTAAGGTACAATTTTCTACTTTATAAATTTCAGAAGTTAACAAAATTTCTACAGTTTGAATTCCTTTTTACAAAAGAAACAGTATCTGTGGGATAATTTGCCAAAAGAGTCAACAGTTAAGTGATAATAAATGATAAAATTGTCAAAATATAATGATGCCAATATATTACGTATAAACTCTATAATGAACATTTCATACAGAAAGGCAACAAATCTACCAGACTTATGCGTGTATTATTCCCCCATGTTCCTTGATGTGTTCGTTTTAATGTGTTATTCGCAATGTGCATTTTTTGGGTCTTGTTTCATTGGCTTGCACAATGTGTTAATTTCTTCTTGGCTTCTCAGAAATCCATCATCCATGGATGAGACCCTGCGTGTCCCCAGGACGTGAGAAGGTACAAGTGGAGAAGTGCCTGGCTAGGTAGCTCGTTAATAGGTATGTGAAGAGACAGAAGTGTTGGTGAACAGCAAACATCTTTTTGATGGCAATTTTAGAGGTACCGGCATTATCCATACCCATACCCCATTCAAAATGAGTATAAATGCACACGCAGAGTGGAAAGTCAAAAATAAATGTGTTATTTTGAAGTGTATATATGTTCCACTCATTGCAGGTTGATTACTGGTGATTTTATAACAAATAGTCACCACTCCTTTTATTTCATTTCTTAATCTGTTTATCTTCTTGAATACAGATCTTAGATCCATTTCCACTTTCTGGTTTTCTTTTTCTCCTCAAATATTTTTTCCTGACTCAGCTTGCCCCTCTTCATTATATATCTTCATTAGAATTTGTTAGGAGTAGTGAGACCCCAGATCCTGAATTTCTTGTAATCCCCTGATCTGAGTGCCTACAGCTGCTCTGAGCACGAGATCTTCAGGAGTTCCTGATGGCAGGAGAGTGGTTTCTGGTGGGTTTGGCTGGGGCGTGGCTATCTCTATATAATCTGCCCCTGAACACAATAAAGGGGGCATTCTTGGAAAAATTCAAGGATGACCCATGTCGCTGTCTCTCTGTCTGTGTTTGTCTGTGTATTTTAACCTCCAGCCCCCTTGCGAAACTCGGGAACTGGGTGCCAGTGCACAGAGCACAGACACGGGGGCGTGGTGCTCGGCAAGAGTTAACACTAGTAACCACACCACAGAGTCTATATTAGGTTGTTTTGAGATTTCTTCTGCCAAGGAAATTAACCTCAGACAAACTACTCAGACAAGGGAAAAATCACTCATATTCTTAACCAAAACATCACAAGAATGATTTCTAGGCACCATAATAGAATTCTTCTCCCCTGAAGCATCTTGAGCCCCTCCCCCAAGGTTCAAATCACATTCAGCAACACTGTTTTCCATGATCCTACCAGGACGGCCC
This sequence comes from Alexandromys fortis, assembly GCF_014885135.2. Classification (NCBI taxonomy): domain Eukaryota; kingdom Metazoa; phylum Chordata; class Mammalia; order Rodentia; family Cricetidae; genus Alexandromys; species Alexandromys fortis. The sequence continues at coordinate 895,565 of NW_026067988.1, read as the reverse complement.
TTTAAACACCACTTTAAAGTGTTAAATTGCTCAGAAGATCTTGAGTTTTTCTCTTTCCTTTTAGATCCATGTATGCCTGTTTTACAAATTTTTGGAGCATGGGGGGGGGATCACCAAAGAAGGTAGAAGGGGAGAGGGGAAGAAGGGAGGGAAGCAGAAAAAAATGTATAGAGCAAAACAGCAATAAAAAAGCCTTATTGAGATGTTCACTCGCAGTATGATTCACCCCTTGAGAGTGTACCATTCAGTGCTTTAGCATTCATAGTCCAGAAAAATCCACTACCACAATCCACTTCTGCAGTCCCAATTTCCATAATACGGCCAGGTCTG